>NC_048893.1:122957277-122964908 GCF_011077185.1 Oxyura jamaicensis
TCCCTTCCCTTCCCTTCCCTTCCCTTCCCTTCCCTTCCCTTCCCTTCTGTGTGGATCTATAAGAATATGTGAACTAACCAGTGCCACTAATAGGCGATCACAAGGATCACTTTGACCCAATCTTAACAAAAAGAGAGACAAAAGGCACTCTGAGGTAGTTTCAAAATTCACTGAAATCAGTGGGAGACTTTCCCCTAATACCAGGTCTTAGATCAAAGCCTGTATGTTGTAGTCACCATTCAGCATAAGCATGTAGAATTCAAGCTATTCTATATCTGTCACTGTCAGTTGTGCTGTTTCCTGTTTATGGTATACTGATCAAAAGAAATCTTGGAAAGGAATCTGCTTTTTACTACCCTCATTAACTAAAACAAAAAATGTAATTTGAAAATTAATTATTGTAAGTATACTGAAATGGTATGGTTTTCTTGTCTTTTTTATTTTTATATTTTTAAGCTAAGATTTGAGCTTAAGCTCTCCTATGACCTACTTACAGAGTTGATCAGTATATGTTTAATATTCTTCCCTAAGTTTTTAATCAAAGAAGCCCAGAGCTAAGCATCTAAATAATTTCCTGTTTGGCTCATTGGAGTTTAAAGGTGTTGTCTTGTGCTCCAGATTTTTTTCTGTAACTCCTCATCAAGTCAATGTACAACTCCTTAGTTAGTCACCATATGGCTGAGTTGGATTTATTATATTCAGATTTCATTTTTTCATCAATCTCATTTTTCCCCAAATATGAGCACACTATCAAACTGTTTTTCTTTACAGGGCTGATTTCTTTAGGTAGTGGTAATTAAACTGGACTCTTCTGGACAAAACCTTCCTAGATGTAGAACCCTTTTGCCAAAAAAAAAAAAAAAAATCCTACTTTACGGTTGAATATATTTACAAGTAAGCTGTTTCTTGTTGTGCTTGCTACAATTGATGATATTTGTATGTACAAACAGATCTTTTTGTGGCATGGCTCAGCTGAGAAAATTTTATTTTGATACTTCAGAACACCAAGTCGTGAATTTGTTTTAACAAAGATAAGGACAACATGAAGTGTGTCTGGCATACCAATCTTTTTAAAAACCACTCTGCAGAGAAAAATGCCTTTGAATATTCAAGATACACTTTCAAAAAAGCAATCACTTGAAAGTTATGCATTAAATTCTAGTTTTAAAATGACTGCACTCCCTATTGAGTGCTCTACTTGTTATTCAGGAAGACTGAAAAGGATTTCAGGGTGAGGAAACTGGTTGGCAGACCCATTCCCATTCCATTTGTTTTGCAATGTGTACCCAGCACTTCGCTCAATGTTATGCCTATTTACACATAACTTTTGTTTCAGAATTGAAATGTGTCTGTATTTTCATGGAAAGGAAGAAGTGCAGTTTAATTATTCTCACAAATCATTTACATGGAGCCTTTTCTAGAGTTCACTGAAGTATAAATATTTTTAAGATGCAGAGTGAATAAACCATTTTACAACTCTGTGGTCATTAGAAGGGGAAGTTAGAGCACAAAATAGTAATCTGATAAACTTGATGGTGAGTGAAGACTTTTGTCTTGTCCAGTCAAACTTTGTAAATCTTAACAACTAAGCTGAAAAACAAACAAACAAACAAACAAACAAAAACCACTTTCTTAAAATATTTTTCAGAGTTCTTTCCTGTTTCCAGCTTGACTAAAAAAAAAAAATAATAATAATAATAACCTGAAAAAGTTTGCTTACTTTGAAAAAGAAACCTCACACCAGCAACTTTGAAAAATTAAGGCTACAGGCTTTATCAAAGGAAGAAAAATTCTTCTCTGTTTCAGACTACTTGTGAGAGATTATTCGTCTCTTGTGGCACCAATGAGCTGTTGACAGAAATCCAAAAGGCCTCATATATCCTCTAAGGAAAGGAGGGAAATAAGATTTCATAACAGAATGAGGCATTCAGCTTTACATCATGGTAATTACCATGACTGTGTGGAGGTGAGCAATTTGGGCTGCAACCGGACTTCAGTGATGGGTTCACAAAACATGCTTATCTTGTCAGTAGGTATGCACAAGCCATTATTCAAAACATTACAGTTTAGGTTTTGCAGGATAGCCTACAAATCTTGCTAATGACAAATAACCAATTTCACATGTTCTTATTTCTAAGGAGGAAGAAATTCTGAAAGCAAGCCATCAATTTCTCTCACTGCAAAGTCAGGTTGCTCACACTATGGCAGGCTGTATGTATAGGTGCATATTATACATGCATACTTGTACATATGTATACATAGATATATGTGTTTATCTGTGTACTGCTCTCTACCCAGGCTACTTTCAGAAACAAAGCCTTCCTCAGTGCCTTCAGCGTACAGGAAGCCTGTGGTGAAGCAAGGCGTAGAGTTACCAATCTAGTTGCAAAGTTCCTAGAATCTTGTTTCATATTTCTGAAAATGTTGGTCTTGCTGAACCTTCTGAGACCTGTGGAGCTGGAGATAGGCTGCTGTTCAGCCAACCTCAATCTCCTTTACAATTTGCAGTTTAAAATTATTCAGATATCTTATTTTATGCATATTGTCATTGCTCTTGGTCTTTTGTATTCCAATAGCTTTTGGCTGTTCACAAGACCAAGGCTGAAAGAGCTTATCCTGTTTCTGTTTGCCTTTTATCCTTACTTTTCTCCTCTTTTGTATGGAGCTTCTCAAAGATTTTTGCATTCAAAACCTCAATGTTTTACTTGCATTATACGCATAAAACAGTGACTTTACAAGAGGACCTCTGGCATGTTAGAAATGTTGCAGAGCCTTTGATCAATTGATAGTGGTGTTCACCATATATTGCCCCTCCCATAAATGTTAGCTATTCTTAACATGTTTCATGTTGCATAACTCTGCCATGAAATATAAATAATTCTTTTTATTTAGAGAAGTGAAGAAAGATATTTGGCAAGTCATGGAACTTTGAAATGAAATATCTTTCTTACTGACAGAAATGATACTTTTTCCTTCAAAATAGTCAGAAGCTTTGATAAGACTCATAAATTTTCTAAGGAAATAAGGAATTGTATCAGTGAATCACTAATACTACTTTTCATTGTAGTAGTACCTTAAAGTTATTTAACAATTTTGAATTAAGAGAGGGTAGAGTTATTTGGGGAAATAGTCTTACATTTAATTATTTTCAGAATTACTATTATTTAACAATGGATACAACAGCACTGTTTGGATAAACATGAGAACTCAAACAGACTGGTCATATTATCCCAGATCATGTTATCCCATGTCTATTAAATTCTTCAATAATAATAATAATAATAATAATAATAATAATCTCTGAGCACAGAAAAAATAATATAGAAACAATTTCATCTTGCTGAGCTAAATACACACGTCTTTACTCTCTCCCTACAGGTTAGCTTTTCCAAAACAGAGAGGTGTTCACTCTGATAGCTTTTAGTGAGGTTTTCATTCTGTGGTGTTTTCGTGTTGTAGAGATTCTCCCATTTCTTTAGTATTTATTTGTGAACATGTGAAAGATCATTGTCTATGCAATACAGTGCATTGTTTTGTTGACTTTCTGGTGTGTTTTTCAGTTTGTTTATGTGACAACAAGGAACCTCTTCCATCATTATTTCCATCTCCAGTCTGTTCCATGTGTAACTTGCTCTGTCTTATACCCTCCTGTGTACACCTAGTGAAGCATGCCATGGCCTCTATTAAAAGCCCTGAGAATGTGTCCAAACATTGCAAATGAACTAGATCTTCCACTTGTAAGTGTTTTAATAATGTCCCTCAGGTAGGAGAAACTGATCCCTGAAATTTACCTGTCTTATAGCTTTTCCTTCCAATCTCGTGGAAGCCTGACCTTCTAAATTAAGCCTCATTTCTTTAGGAGAATGAAAAGCAAGACATCATAATTTTTCTTTTCTTTCTATCTTAAGCACAAAGACAATAGTAAATTCCTAACTGTGTGACTAGCAAAAATTCTTTATGCAATGGAAACTAGCAGCCAAAAACCATGGAGACCAATAAATACTTATTTTTTTTTTCATTTTTGGGTATGCTAATGGAGGTCTTTAGTTACAGTATATTTCTAATATCAAAGAGAAGAGCAAATTAGACTGAGCATTCACATTTATAACACACCTTTTCCTATGGGGTTCTGTGCATACTTCCTTTGAAGTATTTTCTACTCTTATGATAGATTTTTCAGTACATTTTGATGTGACAGGGAAGCTGACAGGATACTGAGAGTTTAAGGGTTTAAAAACTCACCAAAAGACCACAAACGTCTGTAGGAGTCTTTCCATTGCTTTCAATGGGATCTAAATCTGTTCCTTAATAAACTTCCCTTGTGAAACCTGGGATTTTCTTACCCCCTGGTAGTAGGTACATTTGGTTCTTTTTCTTTTCATTTCCCTCTTACATTTTGTCAGCTAGACTTTCTGTCAGCTACATTTATGTTTTTCTTGTTTTATGTTATGAAAGAGCTCCTGTGTTGGAAACCCAGCTCTCTCAAGTCCATACAAAAATCAACTTGCATTTGTTTCTGGAGCACAAGCATACAAATGAAGGCAGCTTTGAAAAGCAATGAGTAAAAGTTGCTGCAGAGGTGAAGACATGCAGAACTAGCAAAGTAAATGGATTTGTGATGAAATACTGAAGTTATGCATGTGATCCACCATGTTTAATAGTAAAGACAACAACAACAACAACAACAACAACAATAAAAAAGCCAGAAAATTCTTAACTATAGCACAGGAGGACTTCTAGGTCAGCACTGCGTATTAAATAGTTTTCCAGGGTGGGCTGAGGTCTGGATGGCAAGGACCTGATCTCAGAGGTGCATCCAGTTTGCACTCAAGGGACTTCTCTTCTGTGTCCTCTTCCTTCAGACTCTGCTTTTCCATCTCAGCTCTGCCCTGCTTGCACAGGTGTCTTTCCGGAGCTGCAGCAGCCCTGGCTGCAGCATCTGCCAAGCCCCCAAGGGCTCCTGAGTGGCCACAAGTGCAGAGTGATGATGTGAAAAAAAAAATGGGAGCAGGTTTTGGACTCCATGTCTCAGAGGGAGGACAAAACAAAAATGATTTGTTTTCTTTTCTAATGCAGTGGCTCTGGTGTACTTATGTGTGTGTAGGTGTGTATTTATGTAGGCAGTTATAGTTTTTTATCTTTCTTTTTCATAAAAGGTTTTGGGTATGTGATTTTCTTTCCATTGTTCTCTGGAAATCAAAACAAAGAAAATATGATGAAAGCTGCTCCTCTTTCCTCACTCCAATAGCTCACAGTAAAAACTGTGAAGAAACTGAAGAAACTGGAAAATAAAAAGGAGACTATCATTTCAGTTTGAAATGTCTGAAGTCTGAAATGATATCAGAAGAGATTGCTTATTTTATAGGAAATAGTCTTCAATGTTCTTAACAAATTCACAGACTTCATTTTAGCACAGAAACTATTCTGTTCTCTCTCTAATGTCACCTGAAATTTTCATAACATTTATTCTTCTGGTTAGCATATAGGTAGAAATAAAGGGAGGTTCCGATAATTCTAATTATATATGCTACATTTTTCTTCTGGGATTTTTGGGTCCCAAAAATAGGCTTTGGAGTCTATGGAAAAGCTTTATTTATTTATTTATTTATTTATTTATTATAGAATAAAATATTAAAAATTATTTGTTCCTTACTTCCCACTTTTTGTACATTTGAACTCATGGTAAGTAAGACAGACAAGACATGAGAAATAACAACATTCTATTCTACAGTTATGAAATATTTCCAGTTTCACTGTGACCTCTGACATACCCTAAATATATAATATCATGGCAGCAGTGAACTTACAGGCATCCATTTGGTATTGTCTATTTTCATCTTTCTACATTTGGTAACATGCTCTCCTAAACTTACTTATATAAAACTTTCCTGTCACCTTAATGCATCATTTCATCAGTCTCATACTAGTCATGACGATACATGAGTGGAATGTCAATACCCCTGGCAGGGGGAAAAGACATTCAGGACAAATGTATGAAATAATTCAGCTTGTTTTTTTGCAGTCAAATAGTGGAACCATCAGGAACAAGCAGGAAGTCATACATGAAATCTATGCTGGACAAAAGTCAAATTTTATGGGTGGGGAAACTGAGCTGGATATTGCTTCCTGAGGGAGACACATGGCTGGCAGAAAAAAACAAAGAACCAACATTTAAAAGAAGAGCAAAAAAGCCCTGAGTAGATACCACTCCCCAAGCAAAAATTAGAGCTGAACTCTTATTTTCACTAGGAGTGAGTACAAATCACACAGTATTAGCACTGAGGGGCTGGGAAGCTACTTCTTTAGGCACACTACAACAAAGTGCAGGATCAAGACAGGGAAAAAGGGAGCCTTGCTTCCAGGTCCACCTCCACCAGTTAATTTCTGCACAGCCTTGTAACTCTTTTAACTTTTTTGCCCTCTATTTTCTTCATCTGTAAAGAGTGTTGGCTGGTTTAAGAAATGCTTTAAAATCTGTAGCTGAAAAATACTACTACTGCTAGACTTATTATTACTTGTGCAGCAAATGTGACGGCTGTCCTGGGCAAATCTACAATAAAGAAAAGAAGTAGAGAAAGCATAGGAAAATCTTGCTCTTTGACAGAAGAATCACAGAACTGTAGGGGTTGGAAGGGACCTCGAAAGATGCCAAAGCAGGTTCCTCAGAGCAGGCTGCCCAGGTAGGCGTCCAGATGGGCCTTGAATATCTCCAGAGAAGGAGACTCCACAGCCTCCCTGGGCAGCCTGTTCCAGTGCTCCATCACTCTCACTGTGAAGAAGTTCTTTCACATGTTGGTGCAGAACTTCCTGTGTTCTATCTTGTGGCCATTGCCCCTTGTCCTATCCCCACAAACCACTGAGAAGAGGTTAGCTACATCCTTCTGTCTCCCACCCCTCAGTACACATTGATAAGATCCCCTCTCAGTCTTCTTTTCTCCAGGCTGAACAGACCCAGGTCTCTCAGCCTTTCTTCATAGGGAAGATGCTCCAGGCCTCGTATCATTTTTGTGGCCCTCCGCTGCACTCTTTCTAGGAGATCCCTGTCTTTTTTGTACTGGGGAGCCCAGAACTGGACACAGTACTCCAGGTGAGGCCTGACCAGGGCAGAGTAGAGGGGGAGGATCACCTCCCTTGACCTGCTGGCCACGGTCCTTTTAATGCACACCAGGATCCCATTAGCCCTCTTGGCCACCAGGGCACACTGCTGGCTCATCCTGTCGTCCTGTCAACCTGTCGCCCACCAGGACCCCCAGGTCCTTCTGCATTGCTTTGTGAAATGAAGTTGTGCTACACAAACCTGCCAAAACTCTTTAGACAAATCGGGGACTGAGAGAGTTATAATGTTGTCAGGATACACCGGTATTGGGTTTATGTGGCAAACTTTTGGTGGGGGGGCTGCAGGGGTGGCCTCTGTGACAAAATGCCAGCAGCTGCCCCATGTCAGATAAAAGCCCATTTCAGCCAGCTCCAAAAGGGGCCCACTGCTGGACAGAGCCAAGTCAGGGTGTGACGATGGTTGGGACTCTGGGAGAACAGATTTAAGGAAAGCACGCAGCAGCAAGCACTCAGCAGCAGTTCCCCTGTGGCCTGTGCAGAGGCCCCTGGTGGAGCAGGCTGTCCCCCTGCAGCCC
>NC_048893.1:122969908-123097059 GCF_011077185.1 Oxyura jamaicensis
GGGCTGCAGGGGGACAGCCTGCTCCACCAGGGGCCTCTGCACAGGCCGCAGGGGAACTGCTGCTGCCTGCCTGGAGCACCTCCTGCCCTCCTGCTGCACTGACCTTGGCATCTGTGTGGTGGTTTTACCGTGCTAGGCAGCTGAACACCACAACCGCTCTCTCACTCCCCCTCCTCAGATGAGGAGGGGAAGAAGTAAAGGAAAGAACAACTCATGGGTTGAGATAAGGATGATTTAATTAAAGAGGGGAAATATATATATATATATATATAATTAAGGAAATATTATTATTAATTAAACAATTCAACTAAAGGGAAAAAAAAGGAAAGGGGAAAAGGGAGGGGGAAAGGGAATAACTAAACAAAACAAGTAAAGGCTATGTGGAAGTGCAGAGGAAAGAAATTACTCTCTACTTCCCACAAATGAGCGATGCTTGACCACGTCCTTGAAGCAGGGCCTCAACGCACGTAGCCGGTGTTCGGGAGGAGGACAGACGTTTTCGCAACGAGAGCCCACCCCTCCCCTCTTCTTCCTTTTTCCACCTTTTATTGCTGAGTGTGACACCACATGGTATGGAATATCCCTTTGGCTGGGTTAGGTCAGCTGCCCTGGTGATGTTTCTTTCTCACTTTTTGCCCACCCCCTAGGAGGGTCAGAGAGAGTCCTGATGCTGTGCCAGCACTTCTCAGCAGCAGACACAACACCGGTGTGATACCACTGCTGTTCTAGCTCCAAGTGCAGAGCGCAGCACTGTATGGGCTGCTGCAGGGAAAGTTAACATCCCAGCCAGACCCAGTACAATCTGCAGGACTGCTTCTCATTCCTCTCTCCCAGCTGCTCTTGCACAGCGTTTTTTTTTGTTTGTTTGCCTTTTTTGCAGGCTGCTTTTTTGGCCTTTTTTTTTTTCCTTTCTTAAATCTGCTCTCACAGAGGTGCAAACAACATTGCTCACTGGCTCGGCTCTGGCCAGCGGTGGTTCCCTTTGGAGCTGGCTGAAACTGGCTCTTCTCTAACATGGGGCAGCTGCTGGATTTTTCTCATAGAGGCCACCCCTGCAGCCCCCCTGCTACCATAATCTTGCTACATAAATCCAATACACAGATATACCAGGTTTTTCTCTGTGACAGGATATCTTTGGTTTCTCTGAAGAGACGAGCTTCCCTTTTACCTGAGAAAGGAGGGTTCACACCATGGGGCGCTGGTCCTTGGGCTACAGTGCTCTCCTTGCAGATACAGACACAGGATTGTGCAGGGCAGGGCAACAGGTGAATACCACTCATTCATAATTAGTAAGTGGGAAAGTTGTCATTTGTTTTCTGTATCTGGAAGACTTACTTATAGAAAAGAAAAACCTACGCCACTTTTTAAAATACCTGTTTAATAAACCTCATACTTTGTGGTAATGATCTGGATGGGGAATTTCAAAAAGGGGGTTGATATTCTTCCAACATACTCCTCAATTTCATGAGTTCATGGTAAATGGTATCACCAATGAGTTTTCCAATATCCCATCCATATATTATTTCTTTTCTTTCTGACTTTAACAGTAACTGACTAATCCTGAGTTTCCTAATCATTTTATTGTCTCTGAAAATAAAAAAAAAAAAATGTCAAGCAAGAGAAACCTATTAAGATATTTACTCCTTTGCTTCTGTTTGCCTGAAATGCCTTTTCACATTCAATTTAATTCCTGGTGAATGCTGACTCTTTAGTGCAGAAATACTTTAGTTTTGGTCACAGTACTAAATTTGTACTTCAAAAGGAAATTGTACAACAAAATTTTCTGGGTGAGACCGTGGGTTTCAGATTTTTAAAATATCCTTTGCAAATTTCATTTTAATTGAAAAAATAGATGTAACAGATTTTTT
Organism: Oxyura jamaicensis; assembly: GCF_011077185.1. Classification (NCBI taxonomy): domain Eukaryota; kingdom Metazoa; phylum Chordata; class Aves; order Anseriformes; family Anatidae; genus Oxyura; species Oxyura jamaicensis. Next base: position 122,971,777 of record NC_048893.1, read on the forward strand.
GCATGATGCTTTTGTGATCTGCTGGTTAGTTCATGACAGAGGAGGCTTATAGTGAAAACCAAGATATACTGACAGTGTTCCTTCTCTGCTGTTCAAAAATCATAAAGGTCATTGTAAAAAGCTCATCAAAATCTCCAAAGTGGCTAGTCAGTCAGTCCTACACCACTCGCACTTTGAAAACGAATATTTTCAGAATTCTACCTGCAAAAATGTTCCTTCTTCAGATTTCTCGGCACCCAATTTGATGGGACAGGACCAGGGGAGCAGAAATGAAGCAGTCCACTGCCTCTGTCTCTTTCCCTCTCCCCTCTTGGATTGCTCAGGGTCATCACAGCCCCATCCAGCCATGCCCACCAGCTGCCCAACCACGACCCTGGCTAAGCCATAGGACACACCAACATTCCAATGTCGGTGGAAGCATCAGCCTCCCAGTACAGTGGGTTTACTACCCAGGCTGCTGATTCCACCACCCGTAGTAGGCATAACCTACTTTTTCCAGGTTCCTCCAAGAAATCAACATTTTCTTCTCAGAGCCCTGACAGCCCCTGTATCTTATCAGTTCACATAGCTACATGAAGATACCTGCTTCCAATTCTAATTAGTAGTTTGTAGAAGAGATTACTGAGAACACTACAGTCCCTTTTTTTTCTGCTTACATACAAAACTAAGAGTCTGTTTTATCAGTCATACACCTTTATTTGATTTTTTCCTGAAGTGGATTTAGATGAAGACATACTGCAAAGCAAAGGATATTCTCTCTGTGCTGTTGAAGGGACTGCCACCTTATTATTTTTACTATTTACTAAGGAAAAAAACATGACCTGGAGCCTGAGAAAACAAGCTTTGTGAAACATATCAATATGGTCTGGTCTAACTTTGAAGACTGATCACAAAGAAAGAAAGAAAGAAAGAAAAAACAAACAAACAAACAAAAGAACATATTAGTGGAGATATTTGTACACAAGTCTAAAAGAAACTAAAAGAAGCTATGGAACTGGATGATGCTATATTCAGCTATTTTATTTGTATGTGAAAGTGGCAACATTTTCCAGGCATTTTTTACACTGAAATTAAATGAGTAAATTTCAGAAGGCTGCAAAAAAACTGATAGACAATAGAATGTTCTGATATTTTCTCAGAAAGGTTGTTTTTTTATTAAAAATAAGTAAATTATGCTCCTAGTCCTCATACTAGGAAAACAGAGCTTTTAAACAGCATTGCCAAGAGCATTGCCAAGTGCAATGCTCTTTCCCTGTATCTCTGACAAAGGCCAGATAAAACATGTTTGAATACAGACATTCATTGTAGCAACAGGCATTTACTCTGGAACATAGTTCTGCCAAGTACTTTTTACAGTATTTCCCAACTACTAGTTTGAGCAATTTCTTCAAGCTAAGGCTGGGCTTTGGTGACAAACCAGCACCACATTCCAACCTGGTATTTGACAGCAACTAGAAGGGGAACAGAAATGTAGAATAAAATTTGTCTTCTCTTTTTCTTGCACTGTTTCTTCTGTTAGCTTTTCACCATTCCAATTTCTATATTAAAAAAAAAAAAAAAAAAAAAAAGTATTTTTGTACTTTGGCATCACTATGGTAGTGTTTTCCCACTTGTGGACCAGTAACTGGTGATAGCTCATATAAAAGGGAAAAACACACACACACCAACAACAAAACAGGCATACTTACATTCCTATACAGTTGGCTGTTTTCCAGCTGATAACAAGTTACCTTATCTTTTACCATCAACAGTCACAGTTTTATCTGTTTTATCATGTTGGCATGCTTCCACTGTCCCATCAAATGACATGATTTTCCCCTAGAAAGGAAGCACTTCATTAGAAAAGACTGAGAAACAGCAGTGCAGAGGCAAATAAGAATATAAACCACTGGATGTTAAATACCTTGCAAATACAATTATAAATGACAGACCTAAGTGTAAAAAGTTTATCATCCAAATTTAAGTATCTATTTTCCCCACCTCTTAGCATCCTCCAATGTGAAAGGCTACCCATGGCTTCTTTTCTATCACAAATGCAGATGATAAATTGCTCCACCTTTTCTAGAGAACATTAAGGAAATCAAAGCAAAAGCTTTGTATTTCATCAAAACTTTAAATAACAGTAGTTGCAGTGGAAGGAGAGGGCATGGGAATCAATATGCTTTTCAGTTGCATAAGCATGCTACCATACTGTGAAAATTAGCTTTTTAGAAGACTTTATGTTGCCATTTTCACCAATATGTTGCAACTCCAGAACGAAAACTAAGAATAGACCAAGCTCTAAACTGTAGAGTATGGCACCATTAAACATTTATCTACTACTGCAACTACCTTACTTTTCCATTATGCAAAAGGGAGTTTGAGTCATAATAAATTTGAATGAATCCTGGCTATTCTAGTAGTCATGTCTAATACTTGCCCACTCACCTCAGCTCTGGGCTTAAAGAAATCTTAATTTGTTTAATGAGACCTTGGAAAGGCCTTACCTGTGATCAAACCTGCTTCCTTCAAAAGCCCTAAAAGCCTCATATTCAAGGAGCACTCAATTAAGGGAATTCATACTTTCCCTTATGTTAAAAAGCAGCCTGTCTTTCTTTGGCTCTTCATCCTGTCATTCCTGTTCCTGTGAAGCTGTATAATTGTATATTAAAATAAGTAAACTAAAATATGCTGTACTCTCTCCTCCAGTGGAAGAAATCTTCTGATTTCCATCACAGCCAGGAAGATATAATTTGATCTCTTCAAGGGAAACTTAGAAGCCACTTAGCCATTCATTAGGAGAGACAGTCCATAACCCCATGACATGTGCCTTCCCTTGGAAACACTTTGCCAGACGACTTTCTGGACTCTGTTCTCAGACCTGCAACGAATGATTAACAGTTATCTACGTGTGAAACAAATGTATGGGCCTTAACTTTCTCATCCAGGTATCTCACAGAAAACCCCAAGACCACTATCTCTCATCATATATCAGTATCCAGGGGTCATTCTAACTTTTTAAAATAGCATTTAGATGGAAATAAAATGTCAGAAATTATGGAAAAGTACCATAGTCACACTGAGTCATACTCAATCTCTTTTTTTTTTTTTTTGGGAGGGGGGGGAGGGGGTTGGATATAAGCATGCACATGCCTGAATCTCTTTGGAGGTCTGAGAGCAATGCCCAGCTTCTCATTGTAAATAAGAAATGTAGAGAAGCCTGCATCTGGGGTGCCTTGAAAAAAGTTATCTAAGGCTCCATTTGAGAGCCACTATAAATGGAAAGTTAACCTCAGTGCATTGAGGTGGCCAAGGAATAAGCACATCGATGGAGACACTGGGGATGCCTAGAGAACAATCAGGTTTTTGCAGGACAGCTTAGAGCACCATGGTTTGCTTAATTTTTCCACTCAAGACCATGCCACTTTCATGTCATCCAGTGATATATGAAATGTCCTAACTGGCATCAGGCATAACAGTAGCCCCTAGCCCTGCTGTGTAAAGGTTATCTACAGATCACTGACAACCTCCATGAGATTGTGGGGAAAATGAAGTCTAAAAGTGAAAATTTGCATTGGCTTCTTATTTATGAGGTAGCGTTTGCAGTTGCAATAAGGTCAATCAATAAAACTACTAACAAAATTAAATTCTCAGGTTTCTTTGTTTATTTAGTTTGGATGCTGTGGCAGGTAATTATTCATTGTTAAGATCATAGAATCATAGAATGGGCTGGATTGAAAGGAAACTTAAAGACCATCTAATTCCAACCCCCCTGTCCTGGGCAGGGACACCTCCCACAAGACCAGGTTGCCCAAAGCCTAATCCAACCTGACCTTGAACACCTCCAGGGATGGGGCATCCACAGCTTCCCTGGGCAACCTGTTCCAGTGTCTCACCACCCTCAAAGTAAAGAATTTCTTCCATATATCTAATCTAAATTTTAGTTTAAAATCATAGCTCCTTGTACTGTCCCTACCCTCCCTGACAAAAAGTCCCTCCCCAGCTTTTCTGTAGGCCCCCTTGAGGTACTGGAAGGCCACTATAAGGTCTCATCGGAGCATTCTCATTTCCAGGATGAACAACCCCAACTCCCTCAGCTTGTCTCCACAGGAGAGGTGCTCCAGCCTTCTGATCATCCTCGTGGTCCTTCACTGGACACAATCTAACAGGTCCATGTTTTTCTTGTGTTGGGGGCCCCAGAGCTGAACGCAATGCTCCAGGTGGGGTCTCACAAGAGCAGAGCAGAGGGGGAGAATCACCTCCCTTCACCCTGCTGGTCACACTTCTTTTGATGCAGCCCAGGATATGGTTGGTTTTCTGAGCTGCAAGCACACATTACTGGTTCATGCTGAGCTTCTCATGGGGCGAAAAGTCATGTTGAGATCGTGTTGAGCTTCTCAAGATGGGCCAGTGTCCAGTACAAAAGCACTGGAATAAAGCTGCAGATATTTCTGTTGTTTAAACCCTTTAAAATGCACTTGAGGATACTTTAATGAAATCAGAACACTCTAATATTTGTTTTTGTTTAATTTTTTTTTTGTCTTGTTTACTTTTTGCAAATGAAACAGGTTCACATTATGACCACACTTTAACTGTTACCTGTGCAAGGCATAAGTAAAAACATTTGCTTGTGCTAAGTGCATTCTCATCTGCAAATATTGGACTAATGAGCACTTTCATTATAGCACAGTGAAATCATTGAAAGGATTAATTTAGTACTTGCTCCAATTTCAGGATAAATTAAGTTTGAGTTGTAGTGGAAGCAACATTGATATTCATGCAATGCATATGGTAACTGCATGAGAGGCTTGAGGAGCAGTTGCAGAAAACTTGTTCTCCAAGTAAATTATAAGCTAAAAGCTGGAAAGCTGTAAGTCTCGGTAACTCATTAGTCCCCCTTTTGTAGGCTGTAGCCTTAGCAGTACAAGCATTGCCCATCTTTTCTTTACAAATCATAAAATTATTCAGGTTGGAAAAGACCTCTAAGATCATTGAGTCCAGTGGTTAACCTATCACTGCCAAGTCTACCACTAAACCATGTCCCTAAGCACCACATCTACACATCCTTTAAATACCTCCAGGGATGGTGACAACCACTTCACTGGGCAGCCTGTTCCAATGCCTCACAACTCTTTCAGTGAAAATTTTTTTCCTAATATTTCCTTAAACCTCCCCTGGTGCAACTTGAGGCCATTTTCTCTTGTCCTATTGCTTCTTATTTGGGAGAAGAGACTGATCGCCCACCCTACTACACCCTCCTTTGAGGTAGTGTAGAGAGTGATAAGGTCTCCCCTGAGCCTCCTGTTCTCTAGGCTAAACAACCCCATTACCCCCAGCTGCTCCTCATATGACTAGTTCTCTAGACCCTTCACCAGTTTTGTTGCTCTTCTTTGATCATGCTCCAACACCCTGATACCTTTCTTTTAATGAGGGGCCCAAAGCTGAACACAATACTTCAGGTGTAGCCTCACCAGAGCCGAGTACAGAGGGACAATCACTTCCCTAGTCCTGCTGACCATACTGTTTCTGATAGAAGCCAGGATGTTATTGGCCTTCTTGGCCACCTGAGCACACTGCTGGCTCATATTCAGCCAGTCATTGACCACACACCTGGGTCCCATTCCACTGGGCAGCTCTCCAGCCACTCTTCCCCCAGCCTGTAGCATTGCATGTATTTGTGCCCCATGTGCCCAGCGCTTAGCTTTGTTGAACCTCATACAGGTGGCCTCAGCTCATCGATCCATTCTATCCAGTTCTCTCTGTAGAACCCTCCTGCCTCCTGCCCTCAAGCAAATCAACGCTTGCACCTAACTTGGTGTCATCTGCAAGCTTACTGAGGTTGAACTCGATCCCCTTGTCCAGATCTTCGATAAAAACATTAGAGAGTACCGACCCCAGTACTGAGGCCTGGGGGACCCCACTATTGACCCGTCTCCAGCTGGATTTAACTCCATTCACTACAACTCTTTGAGCCCCACCACCCAGCCACTTTTTTACCCACCAAAGTTTATGCCCATCAAAGCCATGAACAGCTACTTTCTCCAGAAGAATACTGTGTGAAACAGTGTGAAAAACTTTAAAGTCTAGGCAGACAACATCCACACCTTTCCACTCACCCTCTGAGCATGTCAGCTAGTCATAGAAGGAGATGAGGTTTGTCAAGTAGGATCTGCCTTTCATAAATCCATTCTGACTGGGCCTGATCAACTGGTTGTCCTGTATGTGCTGCATGATGGCATTCAATACAATCCGCTCCTTAACCTTTCCTGGCACCAAAATCAGACCAACAGGCCTGTAATTCTTCAGGTCTTCCTTCTGGCCTTTCTTGTAGATGGAAAATGAACCACCCTTCTGCAATTATTTCTAGGTAATTACTTTTCTGAGATGCACATAAAACAAGTTGAAGAAAACAATTCTGGTGACAGCCAGAATAAGTTTGGTTCTTTTAACTATAATCCTCCAGGAAAAAATAAATAAACAAATAAATAAATAGATGTCTCTGAAAGGCTGGATGTACCTCAGCTGGCAGCTGTGTTTTGTTAATGATAACAGTATTTTCATAGCAATGTGTTACATGCAGCTTGAAGTCATGAGGTGATTTCCACTTCTGGACACCACGCTTGGAAGCTTGCTGATGTTTTAGGCATTTTTGCTGGCAGGGGTCTATAGCTACTCTGTCAAATGATAGTCTACTTAAATGGTTAGTCAGTGTTACCAAGTATATAAACTCTTTCTCTAATACACCACAGCTTGAAAGATGCCTTATGCAGTTAAAGACAACTTCATTGCTTTCTGATAGAGGTACTTTCTGCCTTTCAGATATTTTGCTAGAAGAAATGAATATTGTTAAGGTATATGGAATACATATAGTCTTCTTAAAAAGAATACTCCCTCAGTAGGAATACTTCCCTTACACATTTTTTTAGCCTTTTTAGCCTTTTTTTTTTTTTTTTTTTAATAGTTATATTAAGTCAGTGTCCTATTAAGCTATTTCTTGGCAATTTTAGGTCCTACATTTAGCTCACTGAGCCGTTAAGTTTGACATTACAATTAACTAAAACCCAAAATATTCAATGCCACCTGCACTAGAAATCACAGGATATACAGAATGACTCAATTTCTGTGAGTGTCGGCGAGCAGACCTGCAGTCAGCCTACTAGAGAGAGTGTTGGTTACTCTTGCTGTCTTATTCCTGGCCTAAATTCACCACGGCTGAGGAGCAAGATACTGTGACTGATGTGGATGCTGCAGTGAATTTCTTCATCTCCTGACATGTTGCATTTCATTAAAGTTAATCATGAAAAACTGCTACCTGCAAAATCATCGAAAGGAAAGGAAACAAAAAGAGTAAGGGAAAAGGAAAGGGAAAGGGAAAAGGAAAGGGAAAGGGAAAGACCCTGAAAGCTCAACTCCTATAGCAGAGAAGATACAAAATCCTATAAAGTCACTTTCCTGATCTCCTCTATGGTCTTTACAGACCAGTGTCACCTTGCACAACCTGGTTCATTTGACCAAGAAATGGTGTAAAGCACCTGTCATTTAAGTTAGTAGAGAAATTGAGACAGTCCTGGAGGTTCAGGCAGAAGACACTACACAATATTAAAAGCTGATTACATGCAGAACACTGAGAAATTGGCCTTTATCTAGCTACACTTCTGATAATTTCCTTGTTTTCAGTGCTGCTCTGCAAATATATCTTATTAAACTGGTGTACCACATGCCATAAGTATTACAAAAAAAAAAAAAAAAAAAAAAAAAAGAAAAACCACACACAAAAAATACATTTGCCAGTGCAACCCTCCAGAAATGTAGCTGGCACAACTACTTAAAGATATGATATACTGGTTGGCATTTTTAAGTGCATATGAGAGGGAGAGATAATAGCAAGTAAATTAGGTTTGTGCATACCGAGACACAAATATTATTTAAAAAGGAATAGTTTAACAACTGTTTATTGGGTGTTGTTGTCAAGTCTTTGGCAGAGGTGGGCTGCTGGGATGGCCTTTGTGGGAGAAAGCTGGGGCTGCCCTGTGCTGGACACAGCTGCTTCCAGTTGGCTCTGCAGTGCAGTAGGGTGTGACCTCCCTGCCTTCAGCTCAACAAAGAAGATTTTTCATTTTCTTTTCTGTGCTTGTCTTCTGAGGAGGGGGAGTGGGAGAGTGGCTGGGTGGGTGCCCAGCAGCTGGCCAAGATCAACTCACTCCACTCTGGTATCAGAAAGTACAGTGATAAATATTGCAAAAAATAAGGTACATTCTCATTGCTTAGTACTTGCATAAAACTTAATTAAAATGCTCTAGCATTTGATTTCTCTTCCTTCCCTAGAGCCCACTCCTATCCCATTTGTGGCTCTCAGCAGGACCTTTCCCTGTGAGGGTTTTATTTTCAGCTCTGTCTGAAAAGTTGATAGCAGTTGCATAGACACGATATAAATCACTACCATCATGGCAAGCCCCAAAACAATATCGGTTCCTTGCCAGCTGAATGTTATCCTGTCAATTTGTAGCTGGCTCTTTAGGCTCTTTAGCCTGCTGGGATGTGTTATTAGATCCACTGCTGGCAGTCTTGTTGCTGCATCACTAGCAATCCCATGATCACTTAGTACATGGCAATATTCCGGCATAAAGCTGTTTTCTGAATTGGAGGGGGGGTAGGGGGGAAGAGTATTTTTATTTTTACATTCGAAAGATGAGCCCAAGGGATGGAAAAAGCCAACAAATTTGTGAGGGTTGTCATAGCTTGGTTCAGAGGGGATTATCTGTTGCAGTTGACCAAAATAGCAGGAACTAAACCATTCAAGCAGCTAACCCTCAGCAGCCATGATTCAAGACCAACCACCAAGGTAGTCAAGACTATATTTCTAGACACATTGCAGAAAATCAGGTAACGATGTCTCTGGACACTTTAGGCCTCTGGAATGACCGTAGATGAGTCATACAAGCATCTCATCATTCAAACATCCTCCTGCACTATCTGCTTTTTTTGCCTTGTATTTAGCAGCCATCATTGTCATGACAACCTGTTAAAACAGGTGAATAATGAATGGGTTAAAATCTATCCTTGGAACTGGCATGATGACTATGGACAGAGTCTAGTGTACATTCCTTCCTGGCAAGCTGAACGCACAGGCTGCCATAGTATATCATCAGATGGAGCCAGTAAGAGAGTGTCAGTGAAACAACCCCCACCTCCAAGCAAAAAGTGGGACATTTCCTCTGCAGGACACCTGAAGGCTGCCTCTTTCTGTGCACCTACCAACCAATCAGTAGGAGAGTCACTGCAATGAACAGCTATTCAGTTCTTAGGCAACAGGATTTTATTGTGATCTGATTTCACCTCTGCAGCCAAAGATGCTTTCCAAGACATAAGGATTTGTGTTCCTTTTTCTGTAGGATATCATTTTTTAATAAATATCTAAATATATTTTTTTTTCAGGAAGACATAGGTAGTTTCTGAATTTACAAGTCCTCATTAAAAAGTCATTTTCCTGGCAAGCTACAAGTTTATTTTAATATCCCCTCCTATATTCAGCATAAGATTCAAACCAAGATACAAGATTCTAAAAATGGATGTCTAAAATTATGCTGTTTATTCCCTGCTAGGCACTCAAATAACTGTCTTAATTTTCTAAAGCACTAAACACCTATCAGCTCAAATGAAGCAAATAGCATCAGCTTGGTAGCTAAAATGCCACTAAATGTTTTGAAAAGGAGATCTCTCTGGAAGTGTCTGACTATACGCTTAGAGACTGTCTCTGAAAACACATATTTTTCAGCCTAGCCAGTTCATACTTTTAAAATGGAGATATTTCTGGATGTGTTGGATGGATATGTAGTCAATTGAGAAGACAGTGTGTTTAGTAAATAAAATAAAATAAAATCTTAAACTCTCAAATTAATACATGCTGTTATATGAGACAAATGACTAAATTAGACAGTTACTAGCTCCAATAAACTTCCAAGGACCCCAGTATACCTACAAAACCAATTATCTGATAGAAATATCTGTTTTCTTTCCAATGACTTCCTCAGCAATTACAGCTTTAAACAAATTCATTTTCCTCCTCAATAGTTAAAAAGCAGAACTAACTCTACAAAACATACCTTTTTGCCATAATTATTTGAACATTGAACCAATTTCATTCCTGACTCACCCAGTAATTTTTGTCCCTTGGAAATACAATACAAGAGAATCTCTATCCTTTACTGGATGCTGGGGGAAACTTAGTGACGAGAGATGAGGAAAAGGCTGAGGTGTTTAATGCCTTCTTAGCCTCAGTCTTTAGCGGCAAGACCCGTTGTTCTCTAGATACCCAGTACTCTGAGCTAGTGGAAGGGGATGTGGAGCAGGATGTGGCCCTCCAAAAGGAAATAGTTGGCGACCTGCTACAGCACTTAGATGTAAGCAAGTTGATGGGGCCGGTAGGGATCCACCCGAGGGTGCTGAGAGAACTGGCAGAAGAACTGGCCAAACTGCTTTCCATCATTTATCAGCAGTCCTGGCTATCGGGGGAGGTCCCAGCTGACCGGTAGCTAGCAAATGTGACGCCCATCTACAAGAAGGGCTACAAGGTAGACCCAGGGAACTATAGGCCTGTTAGCTTGACCTCAATGTCAGGGAAGCTCATGGAGCAGATTATCTTGAGTGTCATCACACGGCACTTGCAGGGCCACCAGGTGATCAGGCCCAGTCAGCATGGGTTTATGAAAGGCAGGTCCTGCTTGATGAACCTGATCTCCTTCTATGACAAAGTGATGTGCTTGGTGGATGAGGGAAAGGCTGTGGATGTGGTCTACCTTGATTTCAGTAAGGCTTTTGACACCATTTCCCACAGCATTCTCCTCAAGAAACTGGCTGCTCTTGGCTTGGGCTGGCATACGCTTCGTTGGATTAGAGACTGGCTGGGTAGGCGGGCCCAAAGAGTCGTGGTGAATGGAGTTAAATCCAGTTGGAGGCCGGTCACTAGTGGAGTCCCCCAGGGCTCAGTACTGGGGCCAGTTCTTTTTAATATCTTTATCGATGATCTGGATGAGGGGATCGCGTTCAACCTCAGTAAGTTTGCAGATGACACCAAGTTAGGTGCAAGCGTTGATTTGCTTGAGGGCAGGAGGCAGGAGGGTTCTACAGAGAGATCTGGATAGAATGGATCGATGAGCTGAGGCCACCTGTATGAGGTTCAACAAGGCCAAGTGCTGGGTCCTGCACCCGGGGGACAACAACCCCAAGCAGCACTACAGGCTGGGAGAAGGGTGGTTGGAAAGCTGCCTGGCAGAGAAGGACCTGGGAGTATTGGTTGATAGTTGGCTGAATATGAGCCAGCAATGTGCTCAGGTGGCCAAGAAGGCCAACAGCATCCTGGCATAAGAAACAGTGTGGCCATCAGGGCTAGGGAAGTGATTGTCCCACTGTACTTGACTCTGGTGAGGCTGCACCTCAAGTACTGTGTTCAGTTTTGGGCCTCTTGCTACACGAAGGACATCAAGGTGCTCGAGTGAGTCCAGAGAAGGGCTACAAAGCTGGTGAAGGATCTGGAGAACAAGTCTTACGAGGAGCGGCTGAGGGAGCTGGGGTTGTTCAGCCTGGAGAAGAGGAGGCTCAGGGGCGACCTTATCGCACTCCACAGGTACCTGAAAGGAGACTGTAGCGAGGTGGGGGTTGGTCTATTCTCCCACATGCCTGATAGAATGAGGGGGAATGGGCTAAAGTTGCGCCAGGGGAGGTTTAGGTTGGATATTAGGAAGAACTTCTTTACTGAACGGGTTGTTAGTCACTGGAATAGGCTGCCCAGGGAAGTGGTTGAGTCACCATCCCTGGAGGTCTTTAAAAGACGTTTAGATGTAGAGCTTAGGGATATGGTTTAGTGGAGGACTTGTTAGCGTTAGGTCAGAGGTTAGACTAGGTGACCTTGGAGGTCTCTTCCAATCTAGATGATTCTGTGAAATATACATATGTGCAATATCCCTAACTGTGTCTGGAGATCTGGGCAAAGGACTGGGACTTCAACAGACCAAAGGGTCTTCATGCTGAGCTTAGACTGTAGGGCTTAGAGAACATTGAATAATTTTATTGTAATGCAAATAAGGATTAGAGTTAAAGCTGCTATGGAAACACTGGTCTAATTTTTCAGAGTTTGGAGGTGTTAAAGTGAAGGCACCTGAAAGCATGGAGGAGAGGATGTATACAAATTCACTGTCAAAAAAAAAAAAATAAAAACTAAGAAGAAACAAGTTGTGATTCCAGTAGGTTTGGGGCAATTATTTAACATATTAGACAGCATAATGAAATCTCTGGAGAGAACAAATCTCACCATTTTTGGCCAGTGTACAAGCATGACTTACTGTTCTCATAATGGAATGTTTTCATGCCATGACAATCCTCCATGGAGATGCTGCTGAGCTGCTGCTGTGCAATAAAGGACATTGGAGGAGAGCAAAAGAACTGAAACATTCACAGATTTTTTCTGTTCTGGTACATTTCCTATTTTGCAGAGGAAAGCAGATTGTTCTGTATGGAACAGTAGAGCCACAAGAGACATTTCTGACTGCCTTACAGCTGGAGTAACTTCTCTAGTGTCCAAAAGGGTCTAGAGGTTCCAAGGGTTCTGTCCTTTATTGCAGCACTGCTACAGTTTTCTTCCTGTGCAGATTGTTTGGTAGGTAAGGCCTTGAGATGTGAGTATGTGAGGAACTGGAATTTTTCCTTCAGAAGGGACACTTCCTCCTCTGTTATTATGCTCATTAATAAGTTCTGGGAGCTTCTTCTTTGCAATTTCAGATTTATATGAAGCCAAGCCATAGAAGAGAAAGTTACACATGGGAATGTGCATGCATGCGCATCCACTAAGTATGATCTCACAAACTTCCTTTCCTTAATCATCTGTAGTTCAATATCAGTCAGCCATAATCTGGTCTCCTACCTCCCTTCCGAGGCAGTTCAAAGAATCTGATGTAGAAGGGACCAGGGCTGCTTCAGACTGGTGCCAGCAGCTCTGCACCACATGCTCACCCTGCTCATATACAGGTGAGAGTGGAGTTCAGAAACCCTCTATACATTCTCCAACAGGGGAACCTGAAAATCAGATAGAGTAACCCCGACTCAGGGCAGCTTTCCAATTTAAAATCCAAAAGGGTCAGATGTATCAGGCATGTTTTCATGCAAAATCTGTGGGAAGCAAAGGTTAGATTCTGATAGCACTAGGATACCTACTTAGAATTGGGATCTTTCCTTTGATCCTTATAGGCAGGTCTTAACTCTGCTTTGTTGTTACCAGTGTGATGCCCCCTGCTTCCTTCAGACACCTTCTTTGCATGGAATATAGATTTTTTTTTTCTATTATCAAGCATTATTTACTTTTCTCTTTCAGCTTCCATCTGCAGCAGCCAGCAAAATATATATAATTTGTAAAAAGTCCTTTATCCACTTTAACTGTAGTTTCAAAAGGTATGCATCTGTTTTGATTTTTAAAAAAGTTATTTCTAGGTTACATATGTGCAAGGTTAAGCTTTGCCTTTCCTCCTGCCCTAGCACCTCCACCTCCACCTGCTTGGTTTGCAATGACAAAGGACAGCTGAAAGTCCTTGAAGATGATGAAAGTGAGCTTGTGAATTAGAAGCACTCACCTTGAAGGGCATTCATCACCTGGGTTTTAAGACAGACAACAAAAAGAAAAGCTTTAGTTAACCAAAAGTCTCATTTTGCCCAGTCAAAGGAAAATATGCACCAAGAAAATCTCATGAACATAATCAAACATGAGCTGAATTGGGTAGTCCTTTAGGTAATGTGTGACATGGTTCTTCCAAGGTCAGTGTTTCTTTGAAGCCACTGCTCCAAGAGGCCCCTGATCTGCAGGGCTCCCACTTTTTAAAGCATGATTCTAGTTCAAAGACTTCTTGGGAAAAGCTTAAAGACATAGCCCAATTCAATTATGCAATTTTATGAAATATATATATATATTAAACTTCATATATATAAACTTATATATATATATTAAACTTCATTCTCTTTTTATTCTGATTTTAAGTATACAGTAGCCTCTTGCTATGGGTCCCCGTGGTAGAAATCCCTGTTTCAATAAGCCTAGCCATAACTAAATTGCAGTAAATGAATAAATGGACATTGAGAGTACAGGGCCAAAGGCAGCCAAGCAGGATTTTTACCTGCCTCCCTCTGTGCCACTAGTTTTATTGACCTGACAGAGGCACTGCCAGCTGAGGAGAGGCTGTGTGATCAGGCACACAGTTGCTCAACGCTTAAGGTAGGAAAAGCACTTGTACCATAAAAAACACTGTAGTGCAAGGACAGCATGAATGCTACTGTAGACAAAACAGTTCTTTCAAAATTATCCTTATTTAAACATTTATAATTGTAGTGCTGTTAAATTAGATCAAGCCAGAATTTACTTTCTCCATTATTTTTAGCCACAAAATTTACTTAATTGCTTTCAGTGGAATTTTTCCATTAAAGACATAAACAAGGAGGAAAAAAAAAAAAAAAAAGTGCAGGTTTATGGAAATTCCTGTCAAGTATGATTAATTTTGCAGCAATAAATACTTCTGTATCAAGGAAAGAAAGAAAGAAGAAAGAAGGAAAGAAAGAAAGAAGGAAAGAAAGAAGGAAACAGTTTCAAGATAAGAATGTATCAAAATACCTCAGAGCTTTGCCACATGAAGGGAAATATAGTTTCCCTCACTGAACTGCAGGACTTGTTGATGGCCTCTGCTGTGAAAATAAGAACAGCTTGTGTGCACTTGATCATAAACTGTAGCAATGAGAGATGACTAAACGAGTGCATGTACATGAGTTTGCCTCTTTCCATGCCCGGTAAATTCTACAAAGAAACACATTCTCCATCAAAGTTGTTGTACATGCATTCAGCAGGAGAAAGAAGCCCTTTTCCTTTTGAGCTTTCAGTTTGGGTAAAGGAAGTTCTTTGTTCTTTAGAATAAACCATAAAAGCCACAGCCTAACAGCTCACCACCAGGACTAACAGTCAGAAGCACCATGTCTTTCCCCCTTCTCCTGCCTTTCATGCCCTGCCCTCACCCATCCTCTCCATGTCCCCCAGCACTAACAGGCCTCCCTACACACCTGCTGACTTCTCAGATAATCGTGTGCTCAGATACTGCTGTGTTGGAGCTTTTGCTAGGAAATAGTGACTTTATCTTCTAAACTCAAGGCCCGTGCCCCCCACCCCCCAAAACCCTGACTTTGGCAGCAGTCAGACTGTGGCCATTAAGATCTGAAACTTCTCCTGTAAGCAATGTGACTTACCCCTTCATGCAAAGCGCTGTGCCCACCACCCAAGCCATGTGCCCATGAAAATTTTTAATTACTGTTGGAATTTGTAAGACTTTATGTGGGCAAAGAAGCAAGGATTTTTAAATTCAGCTGCAGCCTTCTTGCTGATGTCTTACAATAGAAATTTGTATCTGATTAGCTGCGCATTAACTTTAAATTCCCCTTTGTCATTACTGCTGCAAAACATGGGTCTCTCCTTGCACTGAATATCCTTGTTTGTGATTAGTTTTCTTCAGACATATTAGAATTCTTGTTGCAAAAATGAATTTCACTTTTTTACATTCTGGAAGTAACATCTAATCTCTGATCTCACTGCTGCGGCATTTTGATTCTATGGCAGTCCTTCGCAGCAGTTTTTGACTTACTACCTTCTGGGAATTTAATTATCACACTATTTACCACTACCTTTGCTTGAAACGATTGGAAGAATCAAAACACATGGAATGACTGAATATTTTTGTTTTCCTACCACACTGTCCACAGAGGGTTTCCTTGGACCTTGCATTATGTCCAGCAGTGGCAGTTACAGTCGGGAATGATCATGGGGGTGGTCTGGGGGGAACAGTATGACAGGCCTGGACTAAAAACCATCTACTGACTTGTGCTGGAGCTGTGAGAGCTCTTGGGAGAGGGAGAATTTGGGGGCATTGGTAGGTGTCTTGCTCTGTTGCTGATCAAGTTGTCGTTCTCCTCATCAACAATGCCTTAGATTGCACCACTTGAATGCGTGTTCAGCCCTTTAAAACAACAAGCACATTTATATATAAGTATCAATAAGGATTATGATTACCAGAGTGAGGGTTATCTTTGCCTACATGTTCAACAAGAATCATGGGAATTATATTTTATTGGGATTATTTATAAGAGGAGGCATGCAAGACACAACCTTAATACTCACTATTTCTCTCATTTTCTGATGGACTTTACATACAACCTGTAATAGCCAATGCACCAGTGCTCAGAAACAACAACAACAACAACAACAACAACAACAACAAAGAAAAGTACACATCAGCGAGAAGTTGGGGTGGAGTTTTTCACAGAGCAATGCATTTTGGTGCTGACAAACAAAATAGAAAAGAGAAGAGCAGGGCTTCAAGGCAAAAGAGAGATAGTGTGCTTATGACCTAGTTACAATGTGGTACCTTTCTTTTCTGCTAAGTGCATTGATTTCTTGGTCACACTCTTGTAACATAAATAGGACAGCTGAAGATAAACTATTCCTCTTCCCAACGACAAGCAGGCTTTCACAAAGTCAAAAAGAAGAAAGAAAATGCAATTCACATATAGGCAGTCTGAGTTTGTTTGGGTTTTCCCCACCTTCCCCAAGAGAAGCTCTTGTGTATCTCTAAGTTTAATAGGATATGGGGACACAAAATTCAGGGCAGTAATTTTCATGGATTGTAGCTTTCTTTTATGCATCAAAATCCATTTTTTTAAAAGCATGTAAACATGGAAGCCCTAGCATTTCTTATGTCTGGAAGGCAAAGCATTCTTAGCTGCTGTTGACACTTTCATATACCAATCAGTAACCTGCAGAAAGATGGCTCCTTTATGAAATTCAGCTTTATCAAAGTAGACAGTTGTCAGCTTCTTACCCGCAGCACATATGAGGAGCCATGTCCCAGCCCCTTCAAGCTGCACCAGGGATTATCCCAGGGTTGCTGGCTGCCCTTGATCATTCCCTCCCACAGAGTAGACACAAGAGGGGCAGCTGGCAAAGCCCCCCACACACACACTTCTTAAGGCACAGCCAGCCTTTGCAGAATGGGGAACATCCCCTGTCCTGGCCCTGCACCTTTCTCTCTACCTTCAGCTCCACTGCTCAGAGGTTCTGGTGACTTAGAAACCTGTGCACTGGGCACCCTGGTGGAGCAGGGGCCCACCAACACCTTCAGGATGGGGATCTGTCTCCTGCATGCCCCAAGGGTCTCCACAGGGAGAGCACATCAGTTGTGGTTTTTCAGCTCTAGATCAGAGAGGCCATGAGAAAAGGGGCAGAGGCAACTGGACCTTGCCAGCCCCACTCTCCTCCTAAGCATAGTGCAGATGCTTGGGTCCAAGTCATGGCAGGGGTCCAAGTCATGGCTGGACCACAGCTGGCTCATCACCCCCACTGCAGAGACAGCCTCAGCATAACCCCAGGAAACTCCTTGCTGTCCAAGGTATGGCCATAAGGCTATGAAAAATGAAGTATTGTGATGTATCATGGTAATGTCATGGCATCAGAATGATTCATGGTAAAATAGACTGCCATAGCAAAATGTGCAGGGTGAACCTCAGTGAAATCCTGCCTAATTAGAACTCAGGCTTTCATGGACACAGTTTACCCCATGGTTTCTGTATTTCTTTCCTTTCTGGACTAAAGAAACCTGAGCTTTTGTATGGGATAAAAGCAAGCAAACAAGCAAACAAACAAAATAACCAAACCAACCAACCAACCAACATTTTTTTTTTTCTATTGTTTTTCATTTTCCTTTCCTCTTTTCTGCCTACAGTGTTCCTTGTCCCTCAGTGATCCTGCTACGGTGTGACAGAATTACTAATGAACTGCTTTCCAAAGTGTAGCCTGAAAGTGACCACACTGTTGACAAGCCAGAATTCCCCTGAAGCTGCCTGTGTTGTCTGCTTGTCTTCCCCCATGGACAGTGAGGACAGCAAGAAGGCAATCTGCTGCTGCTTAGGATCCACAGGCAAAATTCAAACATCACCACTGCAATCTGTACCAGGCAATGGGTTGATAAAAAGAGGGAGAGCCATGAGACAGCAGTTTCACTTCCTCTGTGCTTTGCTGCTTCTTCTGCACATGATATTTAAAGAGCATTATGGGATTCTGTGCACTTAATAACGGCTCTCACAGAAGGATTTGGTTGCTGAATACAAATAAGTAGCTATGTGATTAGGTTTCATGCATTTTAGTACATTTTATTACATTTTTCTTTTTTTTTTTTTTTTTTTTTTTTTTAAGGGAGAATTCAAGCAGGGTGGAAATACTTTCTCTGCCAACAGTCTTATTGCCAACATCATATCTTGCAAACTTCCAGGATAATGCTCGTCCCCCAAGACGTGGCTGATTTTTAAATTGCAAAGAGTTATATTTCATAAGCATTGTGATATTTCAGGAAGCCTGCCACCATCATTTCCAATTATCTCAGGTTGAAAAATCAGATGCCTAGGCAGATACTGGCTACTCACATGTTGGTAGCATTTAATTTCTGCTTATAGCTGGGAGGAGAAAACTCTCACTCTTTACCTCCCTGCTCTGCTCCCATACCTGACAGCCTCCTTCCCTCCAGACTGCCTGTTCCCTCCACCCTCTTCTCTGCCCAGTCTCCCAGTTTCATTCCTTCTCTCAAGCCACCTTTTTTCCATCACTCAAAGAGACTGTTTTTACCTTGCCCTCACCATTTTCTTTCCACCGTGCTGTGTTCCCAATAGATTCCATCTTGTGTCCCACTTTTTTGCCTTGCTCCATCTCTGCCCTGCTCTATCTGGACCCTCTACTACTCTCCCTGTCTTTGCTTGCCTTTCTCTTTTCTGACTTACCCCTGTCCACAACTGACCTCCCACCCCATTTGCCTTTCTGCTACCACTCCCGTGCTCTTCCTTGCTTCACTGCCCTCCACTTCTCTTCTGGCTTTCTCAGTGTTTGAGGAAAATATTGTCATGGCAGTGTAATCACCTAGGAAGCAAATATACTGTTCCAATGCAGAGGATCTGCCTATGTAACACACATACTACATCTCAGGCGTGGGTGCTTCGTATCCATCAGTACATCTGCAGTCTGAAATTAGAAATCTAAAATCTTAATTGTATGCTCAGTAATGGGGATAAAATGTTGCCATGGTGAAATAACAAGAAGAAGGATCAATGATAAGACAGAGCAAAATGAGATTTCACCAGGGCAAAATGTCCCACTTAATAAAAAAAATAAAAATAATAATTAAAAAAGCTCAGACTACCCCAGTAGTATTGTGTCTCTTATTTTGACCATAATAAAGGAGTTTTTGTTCCCATGTCAGCAAATTAGATTCAGTGTTTGAGACTGGGGTGATCCAGAATAAGAGCAACTGCAGTGTTTTTCACTGATCTACTGAGCTTTGTGTCCCTGTGATGATAGGTTTTATACCTACCCCATGTTCCGCACTCCTTCTGACAGTGTGCCTGTGAAAGGCACAACACTGACAGCTACTGTAGGGGCTGGCAGCTGTATCCAGCCCAAATTGTTCTTAATGTCTGTTGTGACTGTGACTGTGACTGAAAGTAGTAGAAAACTACAGACAGGAAAGTTTGGGCTATTCATTAGGAAAACCTCTATAACATTAGTCAGTGAAGGGTAGCAGTCAATTGCTGGGGAACCCAAAGAGACCCCACAATGAGGTGAGGGTCTTGAGAAGGTGTTAGGCTGACATCTCTCAAAATGGGCTTTGGTGGAAGATTCTGCCTCAAGGCAGGGGATGCTGTGAATGACCTCCTGTAGCCATGACAGGTCTATTTTCTGTGAATCTGCCTGAGAGCTTTCTTGTGGCCATTTCTGTAGCTATGTGAAATGTCATAGAATCGCAGAATCAGAGAATATCCTGAGTTGGAAGGGACCCACAAGGATCATCAAGTCCAACTCCTGGGTCCCCAAGGACAAGGTCTAGAAGGAGTTTCCTTCTACTTATCTTTGCCTAACTCTCCACTTCCTTTAAAAACATGTATTATAAAGTGATTGTAGGTTTTCAGGAGTGCTTGGTTTAAGTTGAAAAATATTTATTTATGACAAATTTATCTTGGTTTAATATCTAGATTACTTCTGTTTTATGTCTAACAACAAAGCTGGATGGATTTTTTTATTTTTTTCATATATCCCACAAAGCTGGATTATGCATGAAGCCTCAGAAATGCATTAATTTCACTACTTCTTTAAATTTTTAATGTTCTGGTCAGCCTATCTGCCTGACTGTTTAATTGCCCCTTCACTCTTCCCAACAGGCTGCAACAAGGTGCAGCTTCAAACTGTTTCTTGACCTTTTCTTCTTTCTAATTCATCTCAGTTCAACTGGGATATTATTTTTCTGAAATTTTGTATCACACGCAAATGGACATTGCCATTTATTTACATTTTCCTTCTGATTATATGTTATTTTTTTTTTTTAAAAAAAAAAAAACATTCTAGAAGGTAGTCAGAGTTTTTCAGCCCTTGCTCAAAAGTTATTCCAGTGCTATTGAACTTTTCACTACTGAGAACTAGACCCTTTCTTTGTGGATATAAGCAATATCAAAAATACATTAGCCACATTTTCCTTTGTATTCTGGTCTATGGCATTGTAGGCTGGGTTCCCTCTGTAGGCTATACAGCTTATAAGGGTCGGGTGGATGTATCAGCTACATCACCCATATGAGGTACATGGGAGAAGAAATCATAGAATTATAGAATGGTTTGGATAAGAAGAGATCTTAAAGATCATCCAATTCCAAATCCCCTGCCCTGGGCAGGGACACCTCCCACCAGACCAGGTTGCTCAAAGCCCCATCCAGCCTGGCTTTGAACACCTCCAGGGATGGGGCATCCACAGCTTCTCTGGGCAACCTGTGCCATGGCCTTACCACCCTCTGAGTGAAGAATTTTTTCCTAATGTCTAATCTATTTTCTTTTTTTTTTTTAATTTAAAGCCATTATTCCTTGTCCTATCCCTACACTGCCTGCACTGCCTGACCAAGAGTCCCTCCCCAGCTTTCATGTAGGCTCCCCCTAGGTACTGGAAGGCTGCTATGAGGTCTCTCCAGAGCCTTCTCTTCTCTAGGCTGAACAACCCCAGCTCTCTCAGCTTGTCTCCACAGGAGAGGTGACACAGCCCTCTATCCTTGTGGCCCTCCTCTGAACTCACTCCAACAGGTCCATGTCCCCCTTTTGCTGGTGGCCCCAGAGCTGAACGCAGTGCTTCAGGTGCAGTCTCACAAGAGCAGAGCAGAGGAGGAGAATCACCTTCCTTGTACTGCTGGCCACACTTCTCTTGATGCAGCCCAGGATACGGGTGGCTTTCTGGGCTGTAAGCGCACATTGCTGGCTCATGTCAAGCTTCTTATCAACCAACACCCCCCAGACCCTTCTCCTCAGGGCTACTCTCAATAGAAAGTCTAGAAAGGAATGATGGATAAGGGAAGCCCTGATTCTGTCCTGTCCTGCACATTATTAGATAAAGCAGCCAGTCTGATACCTGTGGAAAAAGTAAACCAAGTCACAAACAGTAGATAAGAAAGCAGCTCTGTATCAAGGACAGGACTGTGACACAGTGGGTACACCTGTGTCACAACACCCAAAGCATCAGTCCAGTGAAGTGTGACTGTAACGTCACTCTTGGAATGCATCTTTGAACAGGAAGTGTTTTTTTTGTTTGTTTTGTTTTGTGTTTTTTTTTATGTAGCTTTTCTGGTGCTGTGAAGGTGAGTCTCATTTTCCTTGGATTGGTGTGATAAAACAGGTATTTCTGGTCCTGTGCCATGTCTCTGAAGGGCTTCTGAGAACAGGATTCCTGCAACATGGGATCAGCAATGCTGCAGCCTCCCGGACTGCTGCCTCACTGGTGGTCCATGTAACACAGTGCTGCCTGGCAAGGACTGGCCCTCACACCAATGCTACACCCAAAACATTCACACAAGTTTCTGAATGAACTCTTAAACTGTCAATTTCTCTTTTAGAGAAGAATAAAATGGCAGGAAAGAGACAGGGGATTTTCATGAAGACAAACCGTTTCAGACTGGTTTAACTTTCTTCCCTGAAGGGGGTCCTAAGCAAAACCACAAATGCAGTATTGAAGTTCAAGCTTTTGACAGTCTCACACGATATCTTCATGGAAAACGTGGTCTAGATAATAGTGTTTTAAAATGGATGCAAGACTAGTTGAAAAACATTCCTGAAAGAGTAGTTATGGATGTTTCTCTGTCAGTACAGGAGGGCATTCACAGACAAGCTCAGGAAGTGCACACTAGATGAGTGGATGGTGAGGTTGATGGGCAATTGGCTGGGTAGCAGAGCTCAGAGGGTTGTGCTTACTGGTGTGGAATCTAGCTGGTGGCCTGTGGATACCAGTGTCCCCTATAGGTCAGTACTTGGTCCAGTGTTGTTCAACATATACATCAATGACCTGGACGATGGAACCGAGTGCACCCTCAACAAGTTTGCTGCCATTCCGAAGGACCTCGACAGGCTGAAGTGTTGGGCCAAGAGGAACCTCATAAAGTTCAACAAGTGCAATTGCAGGGTCCTGAACCTAGGGAGGAATAACTCTAAGCACCAGTACAGGCTGGGGTCTGACCTGCTGGAGAGCAGCTCTGCAGAGAGAGACCTGGGACACCTGGTGGACAGTAGGCTGACCACAAGTCAGCAATGTGCCCTGGTGGCCAAGAAGGCCAACAGTATCCTGGGCTGCACTCGGAAATGTTGCAAGCAGGTCAAGGGAGGTGACCCTCCCCCTCTACTCAGCCCTGGAGAGGTTACACCTGGAGAACTGTGTCCAGTTCTGGGCTTACCACTATCAGAGGGACATGGAACTACTGGAGCAAGTCCAGAGGAGGGCTACTAAGATGACTAAAGGACTGGAGCAGCTGTCATATGAGGACAGGCTGAGAAAACTGGGCCTTTTTAGCTTGGAAAAGAGAAGGCTGAGGAGAGACCTCATCAATGTGTATAAATATCTGAGGGGAGGGTGTCGAGTGGATGGAGCCGGACTCTTCAATTGTGCCCAGCGACAGGACAAGAGGCAATGGGCACAAACTGAAGCACAAGTGGTTCCAGCTCAATATGATGGGGCACTTATTTACTGTGAGGGTGACAGAGCACTGGGACAGGTTGCCCAGAGAGGTTGTGGGGTCTCCTTCTCTGGAGATATTCAAAACCTGCCTGGATGCCATCCTGTGCAATGTGCTTTAGGTGATCCTGCTCAGCAGGGGAGTTGGACTAGATGATCTTCAGAGGTCCCTTCCAACCTCGGCCATTCTGTGATTCTGTGACTTCTAGCGGGGTCTGTTCTGAATATGATTCTATGAAATGCTGTCAATGACGTCTTGCATGATAAGATAGTCTGTATGCTTGTAAAATCTGAGCTTGGTAGCAAGATGGAAGGGGTTGTAAGCACCTTGAAGGACAGGATAAGAATTCAAAATGGTCTTGATAAATTGAAGGAACTGAAATCAATAAGATGAAATTCAATAAAGACAAGTGCAAAGTGATACACTTAGCAAGGAGAAATCAAATGCACAAATACAAAATGAGGAATAACTGGTGAAGCAGCAGCTCTGTGAGAAGAGGCCCTGGGGGCATTGTATACTGTGAGCTGAATATGAATTAGCAATATGATACAGGCTTAAAAAAGGCTGATGACATTCACAGATGTATTAATATAAGTCATTACAGGAAGATGTTATTCTCTTTTACTTGTACTGGTTAGGTCACTGATGGACTGCTGCATTCTTCCCTGGACAACAAATTTAGTGAAAGAGAAAAAAGAAAGAAACAAGAAGAAAGAAACAAGAAGAAGAAAGAAACAAGAAAGATTAGGGAATTGTAGAATGCAATCTATATGATCTTTTGTGAAAACAAAGACCATTTAAGAATATATTTAAAAGTTTTTTTTACAAAAACCACAATCAAAGGGATTATTTTGCCAATTGGAGAAGACAGAAAAAATTGCTGCTAGCTTAATCTGCAGAAAGAGATGCTCAGAGCTGATATTAATAGAAACAAAGGGATGATACTTCAGAGCTGTATTGTGGAATCTCCTAATTGAGGTAGGTGGCCTTGTAGGGAGCTTTTAATGTTGATTGGAGAATTATCTTCTAGTGCTGGCCTAGGTATAACTAGCTTGTTTCCAGTAGGAAAATTAATTGAATGACATGTCTGTTGTTCCTCAATGCTGTCTGAGCCTGCATTGTAGAACTCCAAATCCATTTTCAGTTCTTGCTTTAGCAGTTTTCTAGCTCAGCTATTAATTTTAGCAAAAATCCTGATGATAAGGGATGGACTGAAAGTGCCCGTTTTAAAATTGCCTTGATAAGATGCTGACACAAGGGTCAATTACTTTTTGAGCACACATCGCAGTGCTGGACAAACACAGAATAAAGCCATAATTTCTGACCTGTTGGATCTACAATTTAAGATGTGAGAGGAATGCAGCTAGTTGGAGGTGCCGAAGGACTTCAGGGGACAATCAACACAGGCAGTGGTACAAGAATGGTAGAAATGTATTCATTGCCAATTTTTATAGATGTTGCAGCCAATGAGAATGTTGAGGTAGGATCTGAAAGGGAATAAAAAGGACCTTTATGGAGCAGCCTTTTCCAAAGACCAGAACAGGGAAAGGAAAAATAATATAAAAAATAAAAATACTTGTTTGAAAAGGTAAAAGACATGGTGATGGAGAGTGGTAGTGGGGCCAATCAGAAGGTGACTTTTAGATGTTGGGAAGTGATAGATCACAAGAAGAAACCTTGAAAAAAAGGGTGGAGAAAAGAGTACACTACAGGGTTAACATGGACTTATAAAGACAAGAGCACTAGAGTTAAGGTGGTCGGTTGGGAAAGTCAGGTGAACAGCAGCATTCTGGATGGTTGAGAGGTAGAAAGGCTGCCTTTTCTAGAGATGTGAAATGACATCTTGGACCCTAGACAAGAATTTCAGTTGCGTGGATGGATAAAAAAGGCTGTATCTCTGGCATGTTGTGGGGAGAAATCTTGCATAGTCTTGATGTGAGAGCTGAGAGAGAATTCAGGCCAGGTAACAAGGCTAAGTGACATGCAGGATAATGGGATCATCTAAAGAAAGTTAGAAAGTGGCAATGGAGAGGAGTTAGGAAGAGAACTAAGAAATTTATTTTTAAAATGCTGAGCTTGGAATGGCAGTGGAATGTTCCCTAGAGATGACATGGAGACAGGCAAGATTTAGGACAGAGAATTAAATTTCTAGGTCACATGCCCTAGCCTCTAAAGTACACAAACCTTTCTGTCCATCCACACAACCAAGACAATTCTTCATCTGCAGGAACCTTTCTGGAGAGTATGATGCAGACAGAAAGTATAGAGGGACCCCTACATAAGAGCCAGAGTGAAGATAAAATAATGCCCTGGAAATCAGAGATAAATCATAATAAAAACAGGAGAGTGAAGATTCAAAGAAGCCAAGGGAAATCAATAGGAACATCACAAGGAATCTGACCTGTGAGGTTAGCTACCACTGAGTGTTATTTCTCAGTATGGGCAAGAAGAAGATAATCTGCTTCCCTGAAACTGAAGCTATAACCTGCTGGTACTATGAACTTCTTATCATCCAAACTGTATTCCATGAATCTGTATTTCAGATTCTCTCCTCAAGGCTGGGGGAGTCTTTATAAATCTTTCAAGTGTTCATCTGTTACTGAATACAATACTTTTTGCACATTTTACTCAGGTCTGTATATATCCTCTTTCTTACATAATGAGTAGATAAATTGATATATTTTTGGCACTCCTCAACCCGTGACCTGCCCCAGGATGCCCCAGGATATTTGCCCCGGGATGTCCTAAACTCTCCAGGACCACCTCCCTAACCAAACCCACCACCTAGCACTGAGCACACCCCTCTCCAGAAGCTGCTGGATGAGCTCTGGGACATGCACTGTATGTAAGGCCCCAGTGCTGGATTGTCAGCAAGGCTTTCTGGATGCACCTTGACACTAGGTAATCTTGTGTGATCAGGTGGGAATTATAAGATACCTATGAAGCTATCTAAGCAGGCAAAATGTTAATAATGTAAATAAGACTGTCTTTGATAAAATCTCCAGGGACAAAATGCTGAAGTTAAGCACAGGTCACTTGGTTTATGTGACTTTTTAAGCACCTTTATTATTTTGACAGTATTACTTGCCGCTTTCTGAGGGAAAAACTAATATTTATTAGCCTAAGTATTATGAAATTATCCTGATTTTATGGCTTGAGCAATGAAGATGTACAGTGGGGAACATTTATCCTCTCAAAGAGACCTGGAATTAATCTGTAAAAGAATGGTTCTCGTTCTCCTTTATTAATAGACTGCTATTCTTAATCTTTTAAAGTTTATCTGATATTTTTTTTTGTTCAAAATCTACTTCTTTGTATTTCTCTCCATAATCTCGGAGGGCTCTCGCTATGAATAATGAAAAATTAAAGAGTGTGACTGTGGCGCGAGGACACTGTGAGCAAGAAGATAAGCTGAGTCACGGGGAGTGGATGGCCTTCTGCCTCTGTCGTGCTTTCCACAAGGCCTCCCTGCATCACCAACACTGGCTCTGCTCCACGGAGGGGAAGGCAGCATAGCAGCTGCCTACATGCAGACACAAATCTTACAAGGTGCAAGGTCCCTTTCTTTTATGCTGGGAAAGTACTTCTGCTTACAGAGTTCACTATATGTTCTAAAATTTTTTAGAATGGTCTTGTCATCTGTGCTAAAATGCAGCTATGAATTTTATAAAATTCATTTGATTCCAAGTCATGAAATAACTACCGGAAAGGGAACCAAGAACTGCTTCTTCCAGCTTGACAGTCTTTTTTCTAGGAGTTATTTCGTTACTTAGCATTTTGAAATCGTAAAATATCTTTTCATGACCCTTCTGTAATGTGATCTGTTGCACTGAATTTAAAAGTTGTGATTGCAAATATAGAATAAGGGGAAAGAAAGAGACTCAGTTTCAGCTCCAGTGACCAGGCTTTATTTCCTCTCCCTTCTTGCTACTTTTATATACCTAGTTCCAGTGACACCAGAGATTTATATCTGCAGCCATGGCAGAAGAATTGGCCCAGACACAGAGGGAGATGAATAGTTCAGCAACAATGGACAGGTAGTTTGAAACACTCACCACCATTCTTTCTCCATAGCTGAAGAGGGTATGAATTCCCTTCATGAACAAACTGCATAGAAATATACCAAATATTTATTCAAGAAATATCATCCAATATCAGCCAATATTTGCAGCTTTTCAGAAATTTCAGAG
The DNA here is from genome assembly GCF_011077185.1 of Oxyura jamaicensis. Lineage (NCBI taxonomy): Eukaryota > Metazoa > Chordata > Aves > Anseriformes > Anatidae > Oxyura > Oxyura jamaicensis. The sequence goes on from NC_048893.1 coordinate 122,999,037, forward strand.
TAAACATAAAAGGAATAAATAAATAAATAAATAAATAAGTTCTTGGTCTTGGTAAAAGATCACCCTAGCTTTAAATGCAGTATTAGACTACCTACCTCTTTATGTTTTGTGCTAGATATAGTATAAAATCCTCCACAGCTTTCTATCAGCGCATAACTCATGAGAAAAAATGCACAAACCTGTCTTTTTCTGGACTACTGCTATGTCCTCAGGAAGCAAGCATATGCAGACCAACAGTGTGTTACAGCAGCCAGTGTTGCATCCCATGTCACGGTGCAGTGGGTTTACGTGGCAAGGTTTTGGTAGTGGAGGCCATAGGGGTGGCTTCTGCGAGAAGAATCCAGAAGGTGCCCCATGTTACATATGGGCCCCACTTCTGCCCAGAACAGAGCTAAATAAGTGATGTTGTTTGTGCCTCTGTGAGAGCAAATTTAAGAACTGGGGAGAAAAAAAAAAAAAAAAAAAAAAAAAAAAAAAAAAAACTGCTGTGTGACAGCAGCTGAGCAGCTGGAAGAACGGAGCAGCTGGGAGAGCAGTCCTGCAGACCCGAAGGTCAGTGCAGCAGGAGGGCAGGAGGTGCTCCAGGCAGGCAGCAGCAGTTCCCCTGTGGGCTGTGGAGAGGCCCCTGGTGGAGCAGGCTGTCCCCTGCAGCCCATGGGTCCCACACGGAGCAGATCTCCACGCTGCAGCCCATGGGTGGAGGAGCCCCCGCTGGAGCAGGTGGATGTGGCCTGGAGGAGGCTGCAGCCCATGGAGAGCCCCCGCAGGAGCAGGCCCCAGGCCGGAGCTGCAGCCCATGGAGAGGAGCCCATGCAGGAGCAGGTGGTCTGCAAGTCATCATGGTAGGACTGGAGCTTCACCCAAAACACCTGTTTGTGCAACCACAAATACCTTTCTGCATCCAGATCAAGGCTTGCAGATGCAATGACCTGCACAGGACACCTCTCCCTGTGGAAACCAGGAGGATGCAGCAGCCCTGGCAGCAGCCATCTGTACCTTACCCAACTGCTCCCTGCTGCTAAACACTGACAGCCACCCTGATACCAGCACTGCAGTTAGCATCTTCCAAGTGCTTTTTCATTCCCAGCCTCAGATGTGAATGAGACAGAACATGTAAAATGGGAGCAAAATAAGGTGCAATTCATTAATCACAATGTTGGGTTACTAAGAAAATTGTCATTAATAGCTTATGCTAGGAGAGAAATAGAAGCATGACCTTTGAGTCATTTTACATATGGGACTAGAAAATGCTCTACATTCATATTAATTCTGGGGGTTATACAAAAACTTTGAGGTGCCGATCATCTTTATATTTTGTTCTTATTAGTCAAATTTCCAAGACTTATAGCAACAATTTATCTAGCTCTGCTTTACTGTAGGTACAAAATTCTAAAGACCATTTTCAAAACTCCTATTTTTCATAAAAAGGAGTTTTAATACCTTAAGGATATATGCTTTTTAAGTAAATATATAACATTACAAGACAAGCAATAATGAAAGAAACATCTTCAGTAAGATGTTAAATGCTAAGGTAATATTGACTCTGAAAACAATTAAAATATAAAGTTTTAAAACTAAAGGTAAGAGGGAGAAATTCATCACTGGAAATCAGATTTTTGCTGTGTGGGATAATGTATGTATAAAAACATATTTGCAAATTGTGTGTATAAAAAGGAGATAAAGTTTGCACTGAGGCACATATACATAGACACATGTACCATAGACACACATTTTTTATCAATGTATTTTGCAATTAACTGTTTCTCTTAGTCTAATATTTAAGCACCATAAATTTGCATAAATATCAATAAATGACACAAAAAGGAGTATTTGGGATCACTTTTATAATCAGTAAAAGAGGTTTCCATCACTTCTTTCACTACATGAAGTAAAGATTTCATTTGTATATTTTTAATATTTTTCCTTTGTTTATAAATACTCAATTCTTGAAGCATTAAGATCCAACCAGAATCAGGATCTGCTCCTGAAGCTGAACGCATTACACAAAGAGCAAGGACATACAGAGAAATGAAAGCTCTCACTGGTTACCCTGGCACATTTCTTGCCTGCTGCAACTGCCTCTCCCAGTCTCCTGTTTCCATGGCTATCTCAAGCTGCAAGTGCTGCAGCGGTGCTTTATATCTCCTAGGAGTATCTTCAGATAGATAAAAATGAAACCATAATCTTTCCACATTGAAAATAGGTCAAAGCAGGATCAGAACTTGCAGAGAGTGGATAACTTTAACTTGTAAATACACTTTCCTAGCCCTGACCCCAGCGAAGGTAAACAAGACTAGCTTTTCTTCTTCAGATCCAGTGGGAGATCCACTTGTCAGAGTTTCTTTGGTGATAAATTCAAGACTTGAACCTTTAATTTAGCATTTGGATTTAATTTCACTTTTATCCTAAATCTAGACTTGATGGATATACAGCCAGCCTCTTTTGCAGCAACAGATCTGCAAACGTGGAAGAGGATTAATGGACATAGAAGGAGCCTCATTGTCCGCAGGCAATGGAGTAACTTCAGCCTTTGTGCTGAAAGGAAAACTGCTTTCATTTCATTGGGGCAGCAGGGAAAGAATAGCAACCCCTCCCCTCCCTTTCCTTTCCCTCCTCTCCTTTGCCCTGCTGCCTCTGTCCTGGATTACTCAACAGAAGTAAACTCATAAACTCCAAAAGAAGCATGTTAATGTAACATACAATTTAAATTAGTCTTGACTACCCATCCTAAATATGCCTACGTACTGTAGAAAAATTCCAATTGCACAGTAGTGCAATTCAACTTTTAATTATGGGTTTGACCTGACCTCATAACATGACTGACTGGAGTTAATGTCATTTTTCTATTACAGGCATAGCAAAGAAGGTTTTTCCTACTAATGCATTAAAATGCAAGCAAACACTGCTGTATGAGGAACACCAACACTCTTGACATAGCCTAGACAGGGAAGCACAAGCCAGATCCATGAGTCTCTGTGCTAGCCTAAGTTTGACAAAATCCTTGATTGTGACAGAAGGCTATAATGAAAAGGGGACCAGGCTCCTTGGTAGCCAGTTTTGACAATGAATCTCAGCCTTGAAAGACCAGTTCTTCTAGTCCTGGCACCTTTGTAGGTGCAGACCACATTTATTCTGGAATTTTATTGTCCCTGAGTCACAGGAATGGGAAATAGGATTTGGTCCTCCCCGTTCTCTGTTCTAACCATACCTTTGTTTGGAAATACAAGACAAAAATGCACCCTGGCTTTTGGGCCAACCCAGACTCTCTCCCTGCTGGATTAGGGCCAGTGGTATGATCCAGTTCATTCTAACTTCATTTAGAGTAATTTGTAAGTCCTGCCTTCTATCAACTCTAATTGCTATTAATTAAACATTGGACTGTAAGTCAAAGCTCCTTTGAAGTCTTTCCTGCCTCTTTTGTGCTTCTGAAAATAATATTAGAGGAAGTGTAAGCTTTTTGCCCTGTTGAGTCTGGTTGTTTCCATGGTTGATGTGCTGAAGGCTCAGCCAATACCATGTCTTGGGCTGCCTCCCTGTGTGGGAAGGGCCACAGCCACTCTATGGAGGCTCTTCTCTACCCACAACTCTACGCACACCTTCCTAATCTAGGACACAGGGAGCATTTGTGGCAGTTTTTAAAAAATACCAATTAGTCTCAGACAGTTATGCTTCTTCAGTTCACTCAATGTGAACTGAACAGGGAACGGGGCTCTCTGTGATCCAGCCTGAATGACAAACTGTCATTGAAGGCAAACAAGCAAGGAAACATAAGTGAAAAACACCCTTTTAGTATATATGGTTTGCTTTGGCAATTCCAAAGTTTGACACCTACCTTGGGAACATGTTCCAGCCACATTTTTGCAAATAGTTCCCCCTTAATTATAAATGGTCAGAAGATAATCATGATACTTAAGGGAAGTGTTTATTCTTCTAAAGGGAAATATCTACACTGTGAGCATTTACCTCAGAGCTAGCTGACTGGACAGCTTTATGGCCCATGGAGAAAGACAAACACACTGAAGGTCTGTTCCCATCGTCCTAAGGATGGGGCTCTGAAATATATTTGAATAATCCTACAGCAAAATTGTCAGTTTCTTTCCACTGGTTCTAATGGGAGACGTACACAGTGAGGTCAGATTAGTGGCCTACAGTGTAGACTTCTCTGCTTTTACAGATAAATAAATCCTCCTTCAAGAAAAAGTCCGATTTTTCCTGTTGAAAAACAAAACAAACAAAAAAAAAACAAACAAAAAATCTTCTATGCTATTCGTCTCTTGAGAAACAAAACAACTTTTCAAAAGAAAAGTTAAGCTAAAAGTTAAAAGAACTTTAGCACAAGGATTAATTTGACATTAAGATAGTGTCATAAAATTAGTTCTTGCAGCATGCCAGTAAACACATTATTTTTCATACCTGTCTGAAATATGCTACTGATTTTGCTGATGACTACCATAGATTTTGTCTGGCTTTTCCATTTCATGATCACGACTCCTTGGCTTTTTTTTTAATGTTCTGCCATTGTTCAAATATTAATGCAACCCTAGTGGCAAGTGTTCAGTAGCCCAGATGAGATGCCAAAGGTTAGTAATGACTTTTGAACAAACACTGCTGAAGTGGCAGCACATACTTGAAAAGGCACAATTTTTCCCAGTAGCTCAATATTGTATTTTAACTTTGTATGCAGTTAGCCTGTGGGTGTCTTTTTCATTTGTCAACAGCACGCAACAGAGCACTGCCATATTGCACTCAGGTTGGAAAGTGCTACTTCAAGCTAATTGATTGCATGGAACTTATTTACCGAGAATTACTACAGTGGAGGGCCAAATTGCTTTCAATAAGACAACAATTACTTAGGATTTTTTACAAGATAAAGACTTTGCATTATGGCAGTAGCTATCTCAATTGTTAGGCTAAATGATGCACTAAAACATGCATTATTTGGCTGTACTGAACAAACTTTTCTTAGGTTGTTATTTTCCCTTGATTGTCAAGTTTGTAGGGCAAGACAGGAGAGCTGTTCCCCAAAGGAGATGGAAAGGAAACTAGAATATCCATCCTGTATTTGTATTGTGTTCCAATCAGATGGGCTGAGAAACTAAAATTGGACTAGTACCAAATTTATTTTGAATAAATTTAGTTTATTTTGTACATGGTCCTGACATCCAAAAGCTAAGCTGGAAGGCTGAGGCTCTGATACTCTTAATAGAATTCATTCTTCTTTTATGAATGTGTAAAGGGTAGATCAGGTACTAGAGACCACAGAAAAATAAAAATGAGGACTTAGTCCTAAACCTGTAAATAAGTGGTACTATTCATCAGTCAAAATTCTGACAAGGTCTCCCATGATATCCTTGTCCCTAAATTGAAAAAAACATGGATTTGATGGATGGACCACTCAGTGGGTAGGGAATTGGCTGGATGGTCACATTCAAAGAGTTGGGGTCAATGGCTTAGTGTCTAAGTAGTGATCAGCAATGAGCAGTGTTCCTTAGGGGTCAGTATTGGGACCAGCATTATTTTACATCTTTGTTGGTGACATGGATGGTGGGATTGAATGCACCCTCAGCAAGTTTGTCAATGGCACCAAGCTGTGTGGTTTGGTCAACATGCTCGCGGGAATGGATGCCAGCCAGAGGGACCTGGACAGGCTGGAGAGGTGGGCTTGCGTGAACCTCATGAGGTTCAACAAGTCCAAGCACAAAGTCCTCATCTGGGCTGGGGCAATCACCTGCACAAATAGAGGCTGAGTAGAGAATGGATTGAGAGCAGCCCTGAGGAGAAGGACCTGGAGGTGTTCGTTGATGAGAAGCTCAACATGAGCCAGCAATGTGCACATGCAGCTCAGAAAGCCAACCATGACCTGGGCTGCATCAAAAGAAGTGTGGCCAGGAGGGTGAGAGAGGTGATTCTCCCCCTCTGCTCTGCTCTTGTGAGACCCCACCTGGAGCACTGCGTTCAGATCTGGGGCTCTCAGCACAAGAAGGGCATGGAAGTATTAGAAGGAGTCCAGAGGAGGACTACAAGGACACCTCTCCTATGAAGACAGGCTTAGAGAGCTGGGGTTGTTCAACCAGGAGAAGAGAAAGCTCTGGGAAGACTTTATAGCAGCCTTCCAGTACCTATGGGAGGCCAACAGGAAAGCTGGGGAGGTAATCTTTATCAGGGAGTGTAGTGACAGGACGGGGGGAATGGTTTCAAACCAAAAGAAGGGAGATTTAGATCAGATGTTAGGATGAAATTCTTTACTCAGAGGGTGGTGAGACACTGGAACAGGTTTCCCAGAGAATTTGTGGGTACCTCATCCCTGGAAATGTTCAAGGCCAGGCTGAATGGGGCTTTGAGCAACCTGGTCTACTGGTAGGTGTCCCTGCATGTGCAGGGGTGTTGGAATTAAATGATCTTTATGGTCCCTTCTGACCCAAACCATTCTATGATTCTATGGTTCTAAAATATCTATAAACAACAGAGCAACAGCAAGGAGATAAATAGATTACGAACCAAATTCTATTCTGTGGTAGCATGGCAGCCTTGTGGTTAGCAGAATAAATAAATAAATAAATAAATAAATAAGGATTTACATCTTGGCTTTCACTGGCCTTTTGACACTATCAATCAAATGCTAGTTTTGTAACTGAGCCTGGGGAAATTGGAGATAATGAAACCACAATAAACAACAAAACTACTTGGAAAGCAATCCTATGGAAATAGTTGTTGGCATCTCATGTCAAACCAGAGGATATATGGGGAGGGGTTTGTCAATGTCCTGGCTGAAATCTGGTGCTTCACAGAATTAAGGTGCATTAAGAGGGAATAAAATTCTCATGGTCTTTGGAGACAATAGGGAGCTCAGAGGAGCTTCAGAACAGAAACAGAGAAGCATTGTGTGTAAGATGATGGTGTGGCATTGTAAGCAGGAGTGTCAATTACAGGTACATAAATAAACCCTCCACCTTTGTCAGCACCATTGAGACTTCTGCAGCAGTACTGTACCCAGAAAGCTCCATGCCTCAAGACAAATCTAGGAACACACAGCCCCTCACTGAAAGATTGAAAACCGTTAAGAAAATCTGAGGAGAGGTGTATAATAACACCCTTTAACTTGTGTAATGAATGGGTGTTAATATGAGGGGAACAAATAGTTCTCCATATCAACCCAGAGGGAACATGAGGAAGCAGTGAGCTACAATTGCAACAAAGATTTATGTTAAAGAGGAAAGATTACTACGAGGAAGAAGATCATAGAGTCTACATCATGGGAGCCTTTAAAAAGCAGGTTACACAAATGTTTTTTGGGAATGAATTAATTGCAGCTGATGTTGCCTTAAATCAGAGATTTCTCAGACCTGCTTTCTGTTTTTGTTGTTGTTGTTGTTGTTGTTTGTTTTTTCTTTTTCATTACATTTCTATTATTTTTGTATGTCTCTATAGCAAAATCTTATCCTCTTCTGAGAGAGAAAATGAGATGGAGTATTGAAAATGAACAATCATAAAAACCTCTTAATGGACCAAGTCCTCTAAAACAGTTTTGGGTAAAACAGTCATGCAAATCACAGACTGTGACAGGACCAAATGATATAGTGAATGAACTTATGATCTTGGTTTCTAAACATAATAGGACTTATTTTATCCTCACATGTGTAATCTACAACAGCTCATTGAATATGTGAAAATGTAGCACTGAGGATGCAAAGTCTGGTCTATTTGCTATTTGTGCAAATATGTAAGTACTTATTGCTAAATGAAAAGAGACTGAAGAGAAGGCCTGAGTGTGGGATCTCTGCTCCTCCATTCACTCTTTGGCCTTTCCAGAAGACCATCAGCTAACTCTCTCTGAGGCAATATCCCAGTCTAGTTTGGGCAAGAGGTCACTTGGACATCTCACAAGAGGCCACAATGTGATTGTGCCCAGCTCAACTCTTTCTGTTTCAGTCCTCTTCCAACAGTCCTCCCTCAGGCTTTGCACTCTCAGGAACCTCCTCTCATCTCTCCCCAAAAATGCCATATGACTCACTGTCCTGTAATACAGAAACACCCCGTAGTGGACTTCAACACAGCTTTCACAATGTTCCAGTGACTCTGAGCTGGCCAAAAGTAAAGAAATGGCACAGAAATGTAGCAGAGCCTCACAGGTGGATCAGACCTAGGGCTATACAAACCAGACCCAGTAGATCTGCTCAGGGAGCCAGCCCAACACTGTGTGGGCATAACCAAAGTACCTGGCTCTCTTTTGTTTTGCAGTGTGAGTAAAATCTGTCTCTCTTCAAGTTGCCTTGCACAGAAGTATGATTAAGTCTACAGGTGCAGTTATATCTTCAGAATGGCAATTCCTGAAAAGCAGCAGTTTTGCAGTTAAAATGGGATACCTAAGATCCCTTCTCCCTTTCAATACAAGATCTGAAGACATTTGGGTTTTGACTTCAAACCTATGGTTTGAAAGTAATGTTCATGACATGACATATACATTAAAAAAAATTCTCTACCAGAACCTTTTGCATTATTTACTACATGAATTAATAAAAATTAGAAATGGATAAATAAAGGAAGGCCAAGCTCTTTCACAATCCTAATCTGTGATTTTTAAGTCTTTGGAAGACATTGCAATGCATTGTGCAAAGAATTGGGTCCTTTTGCAATAATTTCTAACTGAAGCATAAATACAGATTCTTTTGTCATTGTCAGCAGCTATTCCAGCAAATGGGGGCTATTTTCAAGTTGTAAGATGTAAGCAGCTACTTTTCTCTGGAATTATTCAGGTTTTTTGTTTGTTTGTTTCTTTTTTAATGAACAAGAGACATGCAGCTAATGATTGCCTCTTTTTTATGTTGCTAATGCATCACTAGCAACAAATTAATGTTTCTGGAAAGTATTATAAGTTTGCACAGAAATAGAATAACTCTGGTGTTTTATGAAAAATATGAGGTGTGAGAAATGTTTTTCCTCATAAATATGAAAAGCAGAGTTTTCATGAACAGCGACGGCAAAAGTATTATTTCAAAGTAGAGTGGAGGATAGAATGTAGGTTCCTGATAAACTTGCTTGAAACATCTACTGAATATCATCAGGGCACTTTTTCTCTTCACTCAATATTCTACCCTCAGGCAATTAAAAAAAAAAAAAAAAAAAGTGATACCTAATACAAATCTTTAAAAGGTTTTTATTTCAATACACCAGAGCATTTGAAGAAAATATACTAAAGAGTATTCCTAAGCATTTCTAAGTCAGGGACACCTACATATAATAGTTGTTAGTTTAGCACATCCTATTTTGAAAGTAGTCTGAAGAATGAAAGCTGAATGTCCCTGGTTTGCATGTAGGCAAGCTTTATGACAATTACAATTCTTTCTTTCGGTACATTACATTCTCTGTGGTCCTCAATTACATCTTTCTTTCCTAATTACAACTTCTTTATAAGACCATATATTGCATGTACTTTTTTGGCTCATAAATACCAGTATTCCAAGCTTATTCTAGGAGCACGATCCTTTTATTCACCAGATGGTAATTGTTCAGAATATTATGATCTAAATTCATTTCTGATATAACTCTATTGACCTCTTTGCACTTAGTCAAGAAATGAAGTGGAGCGCATTTTGGTTTCATCAGCTGTTTGCACGATTACAGAAAATAATGAGCATAAATGCAACTAGATTTTCCTGGTGGTTATATAATATACACTTTCCCTGCAGCTTTTTATTGCGTTAATTCCCATGGGCTGATCCCCCAATGTTAACAATCCCAACTGTGAACTGAGAATCCTCCAGCTGCTCATCCCATGAGCTGATGATGACAGGAGCAGATGTGTCTGTTTCTCAGACTAGTTGAAACCTGATGAGCTTCTTTCCTCTCATTCCACAAGGAGCAGAAGGCACATTTTAATTGGTTTATACCCTTAAGAATTTTGTGCTCTCAGGGTGTGTGAAGGTCAATCAAGAATACAGCTAGCAAAAATACAGAGCATAGTATCGGCATGCAGGGAGTTGCACAAAGATAAATTACATCTTTCAATGGTCGTCAGGAATGAGGATGGGCAAAACCAAATGCCAGCCAGCTTCCTTCAGGTCAGCAATGTGGGCAGGTGGAAAAATTCCTGGATTTAGGCCACAGTCCTTCCACAGACCTAGTCAAACACCAGTTCTGAGTGGCAATATTGACAATGAGATAATGCTGATGTTTAGGATCTGGAGACAATGAAGTCTTTAGCCTTGGCTTCTTTTTTCCTCTGAGAATGAAGGCTGAGATAATTCTTGCTCCCATGGGAAGGGCATCAAGGTGTATATCTGTGCATCTTTCCCGTCTGCAATATACTCAGCTGTAGTCGGAATCACAGAGTATGGTGGGTCACGTCACGTCTGCTTGGGCCGAGGATGGTTCTTGACCCTACAAGTGAGAGCACTGCTGTGTGGCAGGTAACTGGGTGAATTGTTTGTTCACTGTCATTGCCCTGGGTGATATTCATGACCTGTGGGCACAATGCTGTGCCACCCTCCAGCTGAACTTCATTGACTCCTTTACTGAGTCCTTCAGTAAAGCCTTCAGGAATCTAAACAAAGCTGGTCCAAATGTGTTTATTGGCTTTTGAAGGGTTTTGTTTGTTTGTTTGTTTGTTTGTTTTGTATTTGAAAAAGGGCAAATTCATAAAAACTGAAGTACTTTGTAGGACTGCTAGAATTTCTAAAAAAAAATCCATTGCTATTTAATTTAAAAGCAAATATACTATTACTATGCAAATGCTTGGAGCTGGGGAATAGGTGTTTGAGAGATGCAATAAATAAGTGGCAGTTTGAGGTGTTTTTTTGTTTGTTTGTTTGTTTGTTTTTTTTTGCTTTATTTTGAGTAACGTAGGATTCCGTTGCAAATCTGCACATATAGGCATATACCTGATTTGTCATAAAAGCGTATGAGCATAGAGGACATTTTGTGCATTTTTATATCTTTGATTGACATATGGATACAAGTGAAACCAACAAGGAATGAAAGTTGATATTTTGTTTCAGTTAGTCTTTGATATTGAATAACCTAAAATCATCACCTCTTTCAATATTAATACAGTGTCTGAGATCACAGTCTGTTACCTGGTATGTGCTTAGAAGGAGTCCTGAAACAGGATGTTCTTTTCTTCCTTGGTAAAGACTGTAAATGCTTTTTGTAAAATAGACTAGGATTGCATAGTCTTTATTTTTGTTCATTTCTCTCCAAAGGATTTGACCCATTCTGGCAACATAAAATGCATTTGACTGTTTTTGACAACGTGTTTGTGTATCATGTTCCTCAATAAGAAGAGGACCCCAGACCATCCCATATGCAACTAAAATGAAACTTTGGTCTTACACAAACTTTTGGCAAGGAGACAGGCATGGACTCAATTACCTTAAGGGCTTACAGCACTCTCCCAGGTCATTTATAACACGGGAGACAGGCGCACAAGCTCCAAGTGTCTCTTCAGCTTCTCTAATATCATTTTCTATACCCCTCTGTGAGTACTCATAAATCAGCTCCTCCACTCTGGAGCTCCTTTCCACTGACTGAATCAACATTTCAGCCTGCTGCTGAAATCTCTGAGTTTAATGGCCTTGAAACTAGCCACTGTTTTTCCACACACCGCCTTCTCTTATAGACAACGTTTCTGTTGTGACGATAACATCACCACTCCTTCTGGTGTCAGACTAAACACCTCTTTCATTCTTTCCTAATATCCAGCCATTTCCTAATCTTCCTCTCTTTTTCTCTCTTGGTGAAGTTCCAGCTGTTTTCCTCCACCTGAGAACAAAAAGGCTCAGGGTCCTTTCTCAATCAGATCCCAGTTTGATCACTGCAATTTCCTCTTATGTAGTTTCCTTGACATTCATCTCACTGTCCTACAGAGTTTCTTCCTCCAAAAGTGATTTGACTGTTTCCATCTTAGACATCTCTGTCTTCAACTTTCAAGAATACCTTCACATCAAATTTTAAGTGTTTACCCTCCTGTCTGCACCTCTCCACTTAACTGATGAAGAATCGTAGGAAAATTGCAGCCCTGCTACAAGTGGGTTGAAAATCAACCATCTCCAGCTTGGAAGCCACTAACAAACATTTGGATGGGATTCTGCCTATGCTAAAAGCTGAGGTAAGTTTTATTTATTCAAATATATCATCCTCATAATGCTACTTAGAGAGCTCATAAGCTTTTGCATTCACCTTTATCTGTTCATATGGACATGCTTTGTTTTCCATTACTGCTGCCTCTCTCAGTCACGTATGTCTTGACAGACCCATTTATCTATTTGAGTGACTCTAGCAGGCACAAGCTAGGAAAGAAGTTTAAATGTACCCATTATGGTGCAAGATGAGTAATAGAACATATTTTATGCTTCATTTGTCAGTCAGATTTCTGGAAATCCTGTCTGCTCCAGAAAGTTAGACATGAATCCAGCTGCAGTAGGTGGAGCTTCAGTTTACGTGCCAGCAACTAGCGTCACAAGAAGGATTTAGTAGGTGTAAATGCCATCACACAGAAGTGTCACATAAGTTCCTCCGTATTACTAACAAATGTTCACCTTTTGCTCAAAGTGAATTCATTGAATTGCAGTCCATAAGGAACTAGCTTTCCCCCAAGGGATAATGATTCAATGTGCTTCATAAAACAGAGTATGGAGCCTAAAATAAAAATATTAGACAAAATACTCTGTTCCTGTGAAATACATAAAAAGTATTAATCCTCAAAGTAATGCCATCCCATCTCTTCATGAAACTCAGTACTCCCGCTGATCTATTTCATCAGATGAAAGTATTTCCCTTTTTTAGTCCCTATTATGCAGATTTGCTATGGAATTGGTCCAGTTTTCTTCTGAGTCCCTCTTTGACAGAAACACTTTCTGTGGCCTTTTATGGCCACTCATGTGCCCTCGGGGTTGCAAGAATATTAACAACATTTTATAACAGCAACTAGAATTATGATACATTTGTGGTTAAAAAAAAAAAAAAAAAAAAAAAAAAAAAGTAAAACGAAACTAGGGACATCAAACTGAAAATGAAAAGAGGTCCACCAGGTTAAATGAAAGCATTTCTTTTGTGCAAGACAATCCAATTAAAGGACAATATCTCCTTGATGACCATAGGCTTTCTGTCTGGCAACAATTTAATCTTCAGCAGTTTGTGACGCTTGCCACCCAGGAGACTATCATGCATATGTATGATTTGAGTTTTCTGATCCTTCCTTCTTTTGTATTTAAATATTATCTTTACAGAAAATAAATTTGAAGTCTGTGAGTTGTTATGGAAAGACAAAATACAGAGAGCAAAAATGTTGATGACCAAAGGAGTAAAGATTTTTATTTTTTTTTTAATGCAAGTATCCTATTAATTAGATGCAGAACATGAGATATATGCATGTTATGAAAAGTACATACATAATTGGTCTCTAAATTCTCTGTTTTCCAAAAATATTTATGAGACACCAGTAGGTCATAAAAAGCTCTCTCCAACATCTGGTCTGACATACTCTCACTATGAATGATAGTTACTGTTCATAGTTTTTGCTGTAGCTTAAGTGGTATTTTAGAGTTTAGAAATTTAGGGATTTGGGGAAAGACAAGCTTTTAAACATTGTTTAAACAATGTATGTTAAAGAAACATTATTATGGTGTGGAGAAATAAAAACTTGTACTCCTGTACAAGTTTGTTTTCATGCAAAAATATGGCCTGGCAGAGCAGGGACACACGGACTTTGGGTTTTTCTTCCTAGTTCTGCTACTAGCCAACTGAGAAAATCAGTCGCTCCTGATAAGCAAGTGTGGTAATGTCATTTAGCTATCATTTGAAATGCTCTGAGGTAAATCCACACATGGAAGCTACATGTCATTACAGGCCTGCCCTGTTTTTCCTTTGGACAGGATTGAACTTTCCATCTAAGTGAAAGACATATGTCAAAACCATGAATATTGTAAAGCAATCTGAATTTGGATTTGTATATAAAGCAATCTGAATTTGAATTTGTATGTTTTAACACAATTTGTCAGTAATTCAATCATTCTAATGCAGTGCTACAAATTTACTTTCATAAAAGAAGACATTGACAGTTGACAGTATCTGGGGTGGAAGAATGGCAGAGAGGGTACCTCTACAATCAACACTGGAAGAGCAGATTTTTGTGTGGTTGGACACATTTTCATACCAGCAAATTTTCACTGGTTACTGGGCTTCAGATTTTCCAACTCAATTCCCAGGCCACAGCTTATTCAGAGCCTGCTTGCAGTAACTCTTCTGAATTTACATAAACTTTCAACTATTGTTATTGGACTTTTAGAGTTTCTCTGCTATCCAGCTACTTGAAGGTAATCTTAGCTACAGCTTTGTATTAGAGTAGTTAGCCAATTTAAAATATAGTCAGTTTTAGATGAATATGCACAGTTTCTCTCTACTTTCTTCTGAATTCTCTTGCCTTGCATCTTGCCTTGCCTTCTGTATCAATGGCTCAATTTACCTGCACTTAGTGGACAATTATGCTTTTTCCATCCGTCAGCTACAGGAATACAAAATTTCCCAGTGTCATGTTCTCCTCATGAATCTAATTTGTAAACATAAAGTAATATTCCCATAATCTGATTGCAAATGTTACCTGCCCACATGCAACTATTACCATGGTTTGCAGGCAGCTATCAGAACACAAAAATTTTGCCTCTCTAGCCCATCATTTCCCTTACATCTTCTTGCTAACCATCCAACTACCCAAATGGAGAAATTTGACGTACAGATTGCATAGATTTTAAACTGAAAATATTTTCCCTAATAAGATAGCATGATGTATGTCTAAACATAAGCAAGGCACAAAAACATTTGGACTGGATTGCTTGATGCAATCTACATACAGCCATTACTGAAAAAGTTCTATAGGTCAGCTATTTCTCATGTCCTGCCTTTGAATGTTGCTTTACTGTAGTAGTGCCATTTTTTTCAGGAGGTATTTCACATAAACCAAATTTGTTTCCTATCTTTCCTTCAAAGAGAAAGGTTTATTTATTTATTTATTTATTTATTTATTTATTTATTTATTTATTTATTTTGTTTTTGTTTGTTTGTATGTTTGCTTGTTTTTTTCCATAAAATCTGTATTATAACACAAATCATTACTGTTGACCAGAATGCTTCAAAGGAATATTTTTTAGACTGTGAAGATTTCTTGATCCTTTCATCAAATCTGATGCCATAGTTTCCTAATCATAAGCTCTTTTTCTCTTGAGTGCTACTGAGTATGATTTCACAGACAGAAATGAAGGGACTTTGCACTTATTTATGAGTTTTATGATCACAGGTCACAGGCACATGTAAATGAAATGTAGCACTGAGCTGCCTTCAAACAATATAGAATAAGGTGCAAGTAATCTGGTCAAAGGAAACATGCCAACAGTGGAGCACAAATTTTAAGAAAATAATAGTTTTATGAAAATGCATTTGTCTTTAAGACTCAAGCACAGAGCAAGACTTTAGCTGAAAAAAAAAAAAAAATCATGTAAGAGGCACAATACTTTTTCCAAGCCAAAGAATCCAATCCAACTTTTTTTGCTACCCAACCAAATATTCCTCACATTCCAAAGTATGGGAAAGCACACTTTACAATAATTATGTCTGTGGAGCAGCAGTTGGTATATTTTTTTTCCCTTTTGTGCAGCACCTAGTGCAAGATGAATGCTCATCCACCGCATTACTTGTAGTCTGCATACAGGTGAGCTTCTTCATTTTAAACACACCATGCTGAAAAATACTTGCTTCAGGTTGAATAATTTCCTAACACCAGGAGCTATTATTACCAACAAGTACCCTTGACTTTAAAGGCAGGAATAGCACAAATATCTGGAAGTTCACCAATGGGCATGCAAGGCATCCTGCTGTACCTTTGGGCTCCCAAAGGGGAAATGATAGAAAGAGTCCTGGGTGTCCAGGCTGACTACAGAGTAATTATGGGTCACCAGGGTAGTAACTAACCACCACCACCGTCAACTCTGGAGCATAAAATACAAGGTATTTCAAGTGGAAATGGAAAATATCAAGACTTCTCTAAAAAGGTACAGATCTTCCCTAGTGGACTATAATAAATTCTGGACTGTCCAGTTCAAGTAAGTGTCACATAGCTCTAATACTGAAAGTATATGGAGGAATATAGAAAGAATATGACAGGAAATATGACAGGATAATTTTATTTTAGCAAAATGAAGGTGGAGAGATGATGTAATTGCTATTTTGTAAACTCATATGGGAGATGTGAGAGGGGGACTGCAGAAATGTTTTAAAAAAAAAAACAAACACAACAAACACACACACAGACACAGACACACAGACACACAGACACACAGACACCAAAAAAAAAAAAAAAAAAAAAAAAAAAAAAAAAAAAACAAGCCTGAGGATAATTTAGAAACAGGATTCTAATGCCAAAGGTATTTGAGCAACCTTCTAGCAATAGCAAAAGAGATCCCTCTGTTTCTGAATGGAACCTCTTAGTTGATTAAAGGAACACAATAGTTCCTGATAAGAGCAAACGTCCCAGGAAGTCTCTTACAGGTCCCTTACAGGTCCCTCATGTGTCCCTCATGGCTACACCTAAATTCTGGAACTGCCCTAGATGAGTAACTGCATAAAGGCTGAAATAGCTCATGAAGTGCTAGATGAGATATATCCGTAGCAATTCATCTTACTCCTAGGCTGGTAGCTATTCCATTCTTAGCATGAACAGATTTTTTATTTCAGGACTGCAAGTGTCTCAACTAGCTAGATAGCTGCTAACTACCTCCAAGTGCCAGCAAGCAGCTCAGTTTAACCAGAGTGAGCGAATGGGCGTATGTACTTGCAGCCAGTAATCCCAGCCAATTCCCACCGCCCTGCCTTGGAGATGAGCAGCTGCCAACAAAAAGGGGTGAACAGACATGCACGAGCCAAAAGAAGACTGTACTTCCAAAATGCTTGAGAAGTATCACTCTGGAAAGATAGATTGAAACAAGATGCTAACTGATTTATCTTCACCGCTTGAAGGTCTAGTGACATAAATCCCATACCTGACACCATAAGCAAACTATAGTGGGAAACTGGCTTTCCTTCTTCATCAATTAGTACAATGGAAGAATTATTTTAGAGGATTTCAGCAAATATATTTTTCATCTTGCAGCACTGATAACAGCATGCTCTCTGCCACTATTTAAATGAAGTTGAACGAGAAATAACTTCTATTCTGTGATCAGTTCCCTTTTAACTTAGAGTTACATTTCCAAACACTCCATTCAAAGATATATTAATAAATGCTGACCTAATGTGACAGATACATTGTGCCCATACTTTTTCTCCTCTTAGCTGGCAGCATTTTATAAAGTTAGTCATTTTTTAACTGCTGTTCTGTCTAACAGCTATGTTCTTCACAAAGCGCACCATGGCTGATTTCATTGTCAAGCTACATTTATTCTGGCATATATCTGTGTGTGGTTTAACCATAGGTTTATTGAAGCGAACCATGGTCATTATCTCTTATTTTTCTTGAATGCGTATCATCTCACACAGAGCTCTACTATTATCCCTGATATGAGCGTATCTGAGCAGGGTCATTTAAAAGACTAATTCAAAATATCACATAATATTTTCTCTAATGTCACAAGACTGATTTACAGTTTTTCAGGAAAATTATTTGCACTGTTATATAGCATGGTTAATAGCTGAGGTCCATAAAGTCTGCAATCAAGACATTCCATCACTTTTTATATCTGGCTGCCTCTTATTGATAGTTTTCGTCTTCACTATATATGCCTTCTTGCATGAAACATCTATTCATTTCTAATGAGTTAATTCACCTGTCTCTATTGCTAGAGCCCCTAGTGGATCTTTCACTAGTTTAATATGAGGTGGTGTAATTTTTCCAGACACCAACTTTCTCTTCTTATTTCCATAAACGTGAAATTCTTAATTATGTATTTGCTGTAACATTATACTGAAGTAAATAAATTAGATTTGACAAGATGGAGATGACAGTCATAAGCCATGCCATCTGGGAACAGTGGGATTTGTTTACAGTTTTATTTCTCATTCCAAATCCTACGGTGTCCTAGCATGTAAATATCTGATAAGGAGCAGTGCCATCAGCTAAAACATGTTGGATACCCTTGAGTGGCCAGCAGAATTGGAGAGGGTACTGTAGTGGTGGTTGAGAAACTACAGCCAATTTACAAGATCTCAGAGGGCCTAGGGTTAGAATTGCCAAAACTTGCATTGATTCTGCATCCTTTTAATGTGACAACAATGTCAAGTAAAGAGGAGCATAATTTTTGTTTCAAAATTAAAAACTACTGAAAAATTCAAAAGTGCTTGCAGTCCTGCAGTAAAAAAAGAACTTAGGTTTGATTTCAGTTTATATGTACCTTGTCAAGGAAGAAGCAGTGGATGCCCATAAGGAGGAAGACCATGTTGAAGAACCAGGAGTGAGACACGACACAGGAGATAGGTGTCAAACCCAGGCTTAGGAACAGTTTTCTAATGCTGGGCAAATCATTTGACCTCTCTACATACAACTGATATGATAATGTCTCCTGAGGTGGAGACAACTTTTTAAAGCATATTTTCTTTCTCTTGTGTGCATATACAAAGGCTAGCAACAAGGAAATAATATTGACATTACATTTGTTTTGAAAGGATAACATATCCTAATAGCTTTTTTCCTGTTATTCTGCTCTTTCTTGAACTATACCAAAGCTCTGAAGTTCTAGCTACAAATAAATAAATAAATTTCCTTTGAGAGTCCTTGAAAAGCCTCTGATTTAGTTATTTAATTTAGTAATTTATATAATGCTTATGATCTTGGCAGTTGTGTGCTTTGCACGAAAGAAAAAATTTAACATTACATAAGCCACCCACAACAGGTAACAGAAGTTAAATTACTGCTGTTGATGCTATTGAAAACCTTGACAGTCAAATCAACCAGAATTTAAAAAAATAAAATAATAAAAAATAAAAAATCCATCAAAAGCTAAACACAACACATCAAAATTGCATTACACTCTCCAAGCCACAAAACTCAGAGATTGGCTGGAGCTGAATGCCAAATTAGAAACTCCTTCTGATGGAAAAATACCCTGCCCCAATCCTGCTCGCACCCAGGAGCAGAGTGGCTGGCAGAGGCAGCAGTGGTAGAGGATGCAGAACTGCCACCCAGACCACATGGACGTTCTTTCTTGGCTTTTTGGTTTGGAAGAAAAAGCACCTTCCTCCTCTGGAATAAGAAAGTCATGTTGCCACTTCCCATTTCAAAGAAGGAAGGGGAAAAGATCAGTGCCCCCAGGAAAATGGACAAAAGTCTCATGGAGCCATGAGCCTGCACTAAGCCAAGCTCTCTTTTTCCTCTTCACATGTAAGATACATGCCCTCCCTTACACAGTTTCACATGGACCATGTGGCTCTATGGTTCCTGAAAGCTGGTTTTATGTAATTAAAAAAACCTCTGAGGTGTAGGGGATTTTCAGCTCTCTTGTGTGAGCAGAGAACAGTATGTTAATTGATTTAACCAAGCTTGTGTTCAGAACTTGACAGAAAAAAAAAAAAATTAATTAAAAAAAAAATCTTGTTTTGAGAGGTAATGTGATCCTGCAAATTAACATTGGAATGAGAAGTAATTCATTCAACAGACTGTTAGTGAAATGTCACATATACCTGTCTCACATTGTCAGGAGCTTCCACAAGATGCAGCCTGCACCTTCTTGCTGCCCCCCTCTTCTTCCCCATTTAGTCATTTGGGCAGGTGGCCTGGTCCTCAGAGGCACTGGGCACCTGCAACTTCCACTGACTCCCACATCTTCAAAAACAAATTCAGTGGGAGGTATAGATGACTATTATCTCTGAAAATCAACACATTTGGATAAAAGGGTAGCAAATTCATGCTCCTTTTTTAGGTTCTGGCTGCATTATACTTTGGTTTTCCCATTTCAGAGATCATAATAGCCTTACCAGCTTCATGTATGAACATAGTGTTCGTTACTTCAGAAAGCACTAAATAAATGCTGGATGTTATTAATGTCCCATTACTTCTGCAATGAACATGTTTCTGACAGCAGCTGGCTTCCAAAGGTACCAAGCAAGTTTGGCTTCAGTGGCTGCTCTGAGGGCAGAGACTCCCAGCCTGGAGCCAGATATTAATGTCAGCTGGCAGACTGGCATTGCAGTCCAAGGACTTAGCAGTACTCCCCCAGACAAAAAGCATCATAGTTCCCATGTGCACTAAACTAATGTAACACAAGCAGTGATCACAGTAGTCTGCAAGTCCAGCAGAGATTCCGTAAATAATTCTGCCTTTCACTTTAGTATGCTCTGTGCAACAGAAATGGAGCTGAAATGTAACAATATCATCAATACAGAGATTTCTGCGAATATTATAAAAGTAGTATTAGAGCCATAATTGTATAAGAGCAGAAGTCAATGATTGGTGGGAGAATTGATACCTTTCATTAGACCAAGTTGATAAAAGCTAGAAACAACAGGGAAGTGATTGGTTACTCTAGCCCATCTTCATGTCTAAAAGAGAATCATGGAATCATTAAGGTTGGAAGAGACTTTCAAGATCACCTGGTCCACCATCACTCTACAACCAATATCACCCACTAAACCATGTCCCTAAGCACTATGTCCAACCTTTCCTTGAACCCAGTGACCGTGATGCCACCCCTTCCCCAGGCAACCTGTTACAATGCCTGACTACACAACTCCTTTGAAAGCTGAAATTAGCCCGTTAAACTAGATGAAATACAAAAGTAGACAGTACCTGTGGAGCAGAGGTGGAGATAATAAGCTTGTTAAATCCTCTGGGAAAGAATGATAAATATTTTTATCCCTCTTCAAGTCTGGAGAGGTTAGCTTGGGATGGAGGGTGTTAAATAAAAGCATGCCTCAAAGAGGTTCTAGTCTCTTAATATTTGGAAGAGAAATGCTTTCTAGTAGCTGTCCTCCTGTTCTGGTGGTGTTTAATTGGGTCTGTGTGAAAAGCACTAAAAATCTCAGCACTGGTGTGGCCACGTTGAGAGACATCTCTCACTGGAAAATGGGTGTTTCTGTCCATTATTGGCTCTGCAGATTCATTCTGGTGCATCATGGATGTTTAGTCTTAGCTGTTGTGTCCAGGAGGGCATATGGCCAGTGAATGTGCCATAGAAATGTCTTGTAAAGGCTCCAAGGATAATTGCTATTGTGAGAAGATGTGTTGCCAAACTCAGTTTGCTGCTCAAACACAGTCTCAGTCTTTCTGGTATATACCAGCCCTGAATATTTGCTTCTAGGGCTGAAGTTAGTGAGACAGGATCTATGTAAAAGGTAGGAGTTCTGTCTCTGACAGAACTTTCATTTAGTGTAGGAACTCACGTGTTGTTACTGATTTTTTTTTGTATAGGTTCCTGGGGACCTATACAAGGTCCTTTACAGAGACTGCGAATGATAGTGCTTGACAGCATTTTTAGATCCTTTTGACTCACAGATGTCACCTATAACCCCAGGAGAGTACACTTGTTGGGTACAGGACATCTAAACAATTAAATTGATCTCCATGGATAATCACTTCAGAGCAAATGAGATGGTGTCAGAAAAGACCAGCTCTTCTGGATAGCAGCAGGTTTTCTTCAGGCAAGCATATTTATCTCTGAGTCTCTTATCACAACTAGTAAATTGGAGTCTGATAATGATCAGGTTGTCTAAGGTGACTTCAGTGCAGGAATACTCAAGAGAGTTTGATAGAGTAATAATCATTATTGAATTTGATACAAATTAATGAGGAAATTCAAGTTTTCAGTGCAAGTGATAAAGTTTTAACTTAAGTATATAAGGTAAAATATAGGCTTAAGCTTTAGTGGTATAACTTAGAATCTTTTTTACTTTCTTTTACATTTTCTCTATGCCTTTTTTTTTAAGGTGGTTCAGGATAAAGTCAAAGTATTATTGGACTATCTTTATGCTTATACTGTTCCTTGTTGTCTAAACATAAATAAATAAATAAATAAAAGTATTGAAATGATTGAAATGAAACTGTTCTGGGGGAGGATGAACTAAATGATTTCTTGTTTTATACAGTCTGGATCACAGAAGATTGATGTTCATCTCAGCAACATACTGGAGAGGACAGACTGGAGGAATGGTATAGAAGATAACTTCTGGTTATGGAAGAAGGATGAAGGAAAGAGTGGGCAAAATAGTTCTTCTAATTCCTCATATGCAAACATGCCATCTTTTTTTTTGCCCTAGAGAGATATTTGGGCTTTTACAGCAGACTGTTCACCTTAGGTTAGCAGAGTGTTCAATGACTGAAAATGTTTGATTGATTCCTTATATGCTGGAGGCTGGGGTAGCTATTGTTATGCTAGTTGGCTAGGGGGTTCAATGCCTGTCATAGTTATTGTGACAGGTTTTTAGGGGCTGTTGCAATACTGCTAAGGATACTTCAGAAGTATTTCATTTTACGCACTTTGTTTTAGTTCATCATTCTGGAGTGGCTAGGCAAAGGAAATTATTTCCCCCTTCTTTTTTCTAGCATTCTCATGCATAATTTCTACATTTTCTGCAACAGTGAATCAGTCAAATGTTTTCTTATGGTCATGTCCTCTAGAAGGCTATTTTTCTCTTTGAATAAACTCATGAAGCAGAGGTCATGGTTTTTGGGAGCTAGCAATTTATCACCCCTCTCTGGGCTAGCCCACTGCCTCCATTCCACAGATATCAGCTACCTTTTTTTGGTAATCTAAATTGTTAACATAAAGAAATTAAGTTCAGAGTAATTGTTCTCTACTTTCATTTATCTTTGATGTCTGCATCTTCCGTTTCAGATGTGCATAAGCCCTTGCATTCCTGAAAGCTATCTATTTTTTCCAACCATAGTAATTGTTCCAATAATAAAAAAAAAAAATACTACCTTTGCCCGCAAACCTTGCCATGCCCTAAGCCACCACATCTCTGTCTTGTCAGTGGCATATTTCCAGGTTCTCAGCTGTGACAGGCTGGGAGGCAGGAGGTCAAAAGGATTATAAACAATTAAAAACATCTTAATGCCCACTAAATGGCAATGAGTCACTGAGAAATGCACAGGGCAGCTCTTGCAAGGAGACAGAAGACGGGGGAGGCTCTGTGGGAAAATACAGAGGGCGTTTGTCTTCCAAGGTTGCCTCACAGGGGCCAGACAGGCACTGTAAAAATGGGGAAGATTTCTTTTGGTTTACAAAAGTTATGTTTTACCAGTGGTGATTTTGCCCTGAAGAATAATACTTTAAGGAGACTGCCCACTCATTGCATTATTCACTACCTTTTCTCTCAGTGTGAGTGGCACTTAAGAATGGGAGCTGCCATCACAAATGCAGAAGACCCCAGAGTTAATAGCTAGGAGCTACGAGCTGGGAACTGCAGCTTCTTTTATTCATGTCATTGGTCATGCCTTCATGTGGGAAAAGTGCACAGTGTATGACTGAGTCAGAAACTGGCTGAGACCTAGCAGGAAGAGGAGGAGAAAACTGCATGACTGGAGAACTCAAGGGTACTTTTCATGTCAGCTGTGATAATGCCTGTGAAGTGGGCATTTAGAAAAGTCAATGTTTCTACAGTTTTAAAAGGTTTTAAAGAGGAACTATGTGCATATACATCACAGAAACATCCAGAACTCTTAGCTGGAAGAAAATGAAACACTTGTGCATTAGCAGTAATGTAGCTTTGATGTTCAGTAGCAGAAGCTAGACTTAACCGACAGGTAAAAATCTTCTGAAACCCTCAAGGGTGCGTTGCTTCTCAGTTGCATGATAGTCTTTTTAGTTTCCTTACAGTACTTGATAACTAGCTACTGCCAGAAAAAAAAAAAAAAAAAAAAAAAATGTTAAGAGTAGCTGGCCTGTTGTTTTAATATGAGAACAAATCTTCCAGTCCCCAGAAACTATGGTTACCTAAAGGAAATGAGAATGTAATGCCCTTGAAATGGTTAGCAAATAAAGTGAGGAAAACCATTGTTTCAAATTGAATCTTTAACCTACAATTCTGTCATGGGTAGGTATAAGAGAACATCTTTTATTCTGCCTGTGGCTATCATAAAATCAAATAATTTGTCTGTTGTCCAAGATTTGTTTCAAATACAGTAATAAAGAAAGAAATGATAGGGCTGGGGGAGAACTTGTGCATCTTTCTTTTCCAAGCTCTCTGATGAATCACAGTCACACATGTCTGAGTAATCAATTTCACCAGCACATTTCCCAAACTCCCCAGCTGTAACTACGACAACAGAGTTAGAGATTGAACATGTCTTTAGAAAAAAGAAAAGGTTTAACTCGCCCAGCTCCTTTACACCCTGTTAATAGTGATTAAGTGCTTTTTGATAAAGGTAGCAGTAGATAACCTTCCAGCAATGCAGTGACCCCTACAAAGTAAACACAAGGCCACTGGGGCAAGCCATGAGTTTTTTCTCTGGCCTACTGTCCTACAGTCACTCTGTAATTCAGGGATGATGTCATAAATGATATGTTATGGTGTATAAATATATATAAACATGTGTGTGTCTAGATGGGTGGACAGCATGCTTATGTGCATGGAAGATATTTAAACACCGAAAAAAGATATCTTAATTCTGTCATTTCCTCACTTTTTCATGCTTGGCTTGAAACTGCCGGAGTTTTTCTCATCTCTTGCATGTACAAAGATGACCATCAGGTTACAGCAAGACCTGAGGAGCACGTGATACAAGAGAAAACACATAGCCCAGAACCAGGAAACATGACTTCTGATGCTGACTCCACTGGCACTTTCTGCCATGGCCTGGGGCATGGCCACAACACTTCTCTCCTGGTGAGCCCACCACTGAAATGGGCAGTATGCGTTGTGCATCTCAGGGCTCGTGTGGAGCAGCTCTGGTGCTTCGGCCTCTGAGTGTGCCACCATCCTGCCAGCATCTGCCTGTTGTCCTCAGTTAATTTCAGTAGAGTTGTCTAGGTCTGGCTGATAAATTACGTAGTTTGAAAATAGGAAACAGAATAGGGCAGTAAAATACCCTTGTTTTAATTAGAAGAGGGAAAAAACAGCAGATAACTTCATTTGCCTTCACACATAAACAAGTCTAGAAAATAGGCTGAGGTTCTATATTAGACCCAACGTATTAGAGAGTACTACCTGTGTTTATTGGTTTCTGCTGTTTGCTGGAAGTTATCCATAGCTGCTGATGATAGCTAACGGCTGTTATTTAACGTCTTCTGCTAGACTGAGAATTATTCATGGGAGCCAAGCTAATGTGAGCACTAAAAAGACCTGATTCTTTGTGACTGGCACTTGTGCTCTCCTGAATTCATCATCAATCACTTGACTGTACGGCTCAAGTAAAACACTGAAGTCACATTAAATGTATCAAGCGGAGAGCTGATTAAATGCCTACCAGTACCAAGCTGACATTTTTCTACAACAACAAATGATTTTACACATCACTATCTTTGGGTCATGAGAATTTAAAAGTTATACAGTTATTAACCAATTATTTTTTTCCCATTTTCCTGTTTCTCCTGAGTATAAAATGACTATTGTGACAGCTAAAAAACACCAATGTTTTCTATTATATTCTGCAAGAATTTTGGTGCAAGAATCCCCACAAGATTTAAGTTTATTTGCAAAAGAGAAATGCTTTCCTATACAGATTCATCTTCTTCCTTCTTCTCCACTAAATAACAGATAAAATGTTTCTATATGACCAACTGTTTTTACAGTTAATACTGACCAGTCAAAATCTCTTCTGAGGTGATTTTCTGTCAGTCCAGAATGGTTTTAGTGGCCTCTAGAAATTCTTTTGAAGAATGTAAGTTTCCTCGCAGAAGGAAGAATCTTATTTTACCGGGGGCCATTTAAACCAAAACATATATCTAAATATGCAGTACCACTTGGACCAATCTTTCCCTCTTATCTGCAGTTATGTCTTCCTATTCCTCTTGAATAGGTATGGAGTGAGATCATTAACTTGATGTGATCGGAAGAAGGAACTCAGTTTTTGTCTGTCTGCATGGCTGTCTGCGTGTCTGTCTGTGTGTCCACATGGCCCTCTTTCTGTGCTTCTCTGTCTAAACTGTCTTTACTCAAATAGACTAAAGTAGACCGAAGTATATGGTAGGTAGCAAAATTCATCTCATGTTACTGCCTTCTATTACTAATTATGTCAGGTAATAAAATGCATAGTACGAATATAATTGTTTTCAGTAACGAAAACAAAGGAAACCTATTTTTTTCATATAGATATTCTGTGTAATTATTTTCTTTTTTCTTTTTTTTTTTTTTTTTTTTAAAGGGACACTCATATTTTGCTAGAGTTCTGCATGCAGAATGGGTTCAAAGCTCACATAAGCCAGGAAAAGTTACCAACTCCTTGGGATGGTTTTGCAACAACATTATACTGAAAACATTAATTTTATCTTATTCTTTCACCTTCTGTATACTTTTTATGCAGCAGATACAAAAAGGGACTTTATGATAGAGCTATTGCAACCTCTACATAGATAAAGAAAAGATAAAAAGTAAAAAGGGAAAATAACCTACTTCAGAAGTAGAGATAGCACGTTAGATACACAATACACCATTCTCATTATCACGATTATTCATAAGCGTGACTCACACCAACAACTGATGTGTGTTTATTTGAAATCTTTTTCCATTTATTGTTCTCTACAAAATCAGAGGTGATGAGGTGACAGTATGTCAGCATTCTTTTATACATTGATTTAAAAAAGGAAAAAAGAATCTGCCTTATTTCTATGAGCAAGTAAGCATAAAATGTTTGTCTTTATTTCGTATGTATTAAAGAATCTACACAGGGTCATGAGCAGTCAACTTTTACCCAGAACCACAGATGCATGGGTTTTTCCAGAACTCCCATTGACTTTATGGTAAAAGAATATATGCAACCTCTGTGCATGCTCAATAGAAGGTTAGACACCTACAGTCAAAGAAAAGAGAACAAAAATTTGACCAAACCATATCAGATATAGACTTTACTTGGCTGACTTTAAAATTATATTCTGTTCAGTAAAGCAAAATCACTCTTACTTCCATGCATTGTGATGATTTCGCATTTTTGTTCCTCTCTTCATATTTCAACAATTCAGGACTCCCCCAGCTAATAGCAGAGTGTCAGAAAGTGAAAAATGATTGCAGTTTGTTCGTCTTTTATTCACATGCACTTTGTGATATTTTGTCATTTAAATTACACACAGTCATTTTATGCATCTGACTACTTGCCATAGATCAGGGACTTCCATATAGAACTGGGACCTTGCGTTTGCATGCACCCTTTGTTAAAGGAGGTCTGCTTTACTTCAGTTTACAATGAAGGTCTGATTCAGGTGTAAGAGGGTTTTTTATTTTGTTTCCCCCTGTTCTTTCCCCTAGACAGAAGATCAAAGGTCAAGTACCAGATTTCTACGTACATGCTGAACTTACCTAGAAATTACGTCATCTGCTCTGATGGGTTTGACTACATTTCTGTTTTCTTCCTACTGCACTGTCTTCAAGAAATCAGGTCAATCTAGTAGGAAATTGGCATTGTATTATGACTTTTCACTGAAAATGAAGAGGTAAAGCATCCAAGATTATTTCATTCAGTCATTAGCTGATAGAAAATTCAGCTAATTGACATTACTGAAAAGTATAAGAAATCCTGGTCTAGCAAAAACACCTCCATACTCAACATAACTGCTCTTCAGAACATCTTTACTTAGCTTTCCTCATGCACCATACTGGGAACGTAAACTTAGGTCTCTAGACTCCACCATGAGACAGTGAAAAGGTCTTTGTTAGCACATTTACACTGCATTGGTTAAGTACTTTATGGGATCCAGCTGTTGGACTGATCATTTACATTCAGAATTGCAAAGAAGCTGGTAGAAAGAATTGACAGTGAAAGATGATGAAATTAATTTCATAACATTTTGAATTGCTGTTGGCCAACAGTATGCATATGGACCCCTAATAGAACTCTGGTGATGCAAGGTAACCTGTTATGCTGATCTATATCCTACAGCTAAGCCCTAACTTGAGGTTAAAACAGACAGCTGTAAAAAAAATCAGTGAGTTACCAGTGAATTAGTCATTGCTTAGTCCAGTCATATGAAACATGTCATAAAAAGAGTCTCTGCAAGCCCTAAAGAAAGATTGAAAACTGGTGGTTCTTTATTTAGCAAAAAATAAATTGTGCTTAAACAAATACAGGTATTGATTTTCAGGCCTAGTTTTAAAAACTCTATGTAGGGTGGGGAAATCAGCTATCTTATTAGAATATTTAGCTTTTGAAATTGATTATTCCCTACTCAAAACCACAGTCTGAAAGCTATTAATATCGTATCATCCAGATAGGTATTTCCTCTGGGTCAGTCTCCTTTCTTCTTCCCATTTGATCCTGACCCCTGAACATAGATGAAACTCCACAGAAACATTAAAATGAGACACAGTGCTTGGGGACTGGCTCAGCATCTCTGGAGTCTTTCAGAAACCAAAGAACTAACCCAGACAGAGTTGCAGGACAGAGTTTAGACTCAGTCTAGCTTTGAGGATCTATCCTCCTGATACATTTCCACGTGCTTTCATATAGTCATGTATACATGCACACATTTTTTCCACATTCTACAGTAAAAAATATATATTACATCTCCTTGGAAATATAAAGATAAAATATGAAACACAAGATTTTTGAAGGGTTTAAATCCTTAACACATTTTATTTTCAGTTTTATAGGGGTTGGGCATGGACCTCTGGAATCAGATGATAAAGAAAGTAAAACCCAGTGTTTCAAGCTAGCAAGTATCTACAAATGCAGGGAAGCTTCAAATGCTGATGTTAATTGCTTTTATATTGCAAATCCTGTACTCTGAGAAAGTCATCTGCTGGACCTTACAACCTCACACTTTCTGAGACAGTTTGCTGAGCTGAAAGGCAAGACCCATGTCCTCTCACTTCCAGGGCCACTAATTCAAGCCCACATTTCCTGGGAGGTGCTCTCTTTCTCATTAGACAGAAAATCAGATGTATATTGATGTATACCCTCAGTATGCAAAATCTCCCTGCCAGTATTTTCAAGAAAATATTAATTTAGGAAATCATTGCATTAAATCCTTGAGGATTTTTTTGTTTGTTTATTTTATTTTGTTCTGCTTTTAAATAGCAGCTATTATATGTTATCTGAATACACAAATACACTACGCTAAAAATTTGAAGTGATCGCAGATTTCTAGAGAATGGTAGTCATGCATTCATCAGCTTCTTAAATCATGTTTCACACCTCAGGATAAAAACAATTGTCACATTTTTATCTTTTCAAACAGAATTGAATGATTTAACACAACCTAACTGAATAGAAGATCATGGGTTTATCTTTTTAGTAAATAACAGTGGAAAGTTACCTTCTATATTTATTGTGAAATATAAGTTTATTGTGAAACTGAAGCCTAATCCTGGGCCCATACTTTAACATAAACTGTTAAGTCCACAAAGTCAGCTTGAAGTCACAGACTTCTTCAGCATCAGTTTTCCAAAAACACTTTCTCCACCATGTGAAGGCTTCACTCATTGTGAGTGATTTCCACAGCAGAAATCTAAGTCTAAGAGTCTACAGAGATTTTTATAAATCACTATGTAAGTTTCCATAATACAGTAGTTCATTAAATTATCTGGGTGTTGAAACAGCCATCATTTAACCTCATATAGGTATCTGGTTGTTATTTGAAAGCTGTGATGATCTATAGCCAGCTTCAACCACTACCTATGACACTTTTTTTTCCGCTCATCTGAATTTATCCATTTGATGCACTTAGCTGTCCTAGCTATGACATCAGTAATAACTGCCCACAAGCATACTGAGGCAAACTTTATTTAAAGTAGTTTTGAGTGCTCTATAGGTGTGGTGTTGATTTGGGTCCAGGTAGAGTCCAGCATGAGAAAGCAACTGTTGAATCAGAGGGTATATGTTTGAGAAGTGATCTAATCTTCTCAAGTCAACAAGGGATGAAGGAGTAAGATAGTGCTGGGGAGTAAGTAAGTGTGGTGTACCAGTCAAAAGCAGATTTGTCTGGGAAACAGTGGATTCATTGCTGCTTTTTCTACCCTTCCTGAATGTCTACACTCCTTACCTTAAGCTAAATACAACTCATGAAATGGGTCTTCCTTCCCTGTATCTGGCATGGCATTATAAGTACATGGGTCCATCTACAGACATATAGATAAAAAGGAACAAGTGCAGCTTCATGAACAGTATCCACGTAAACTGCTTCCTTTTTTTTCAGTTGCCACTGACTGCCTCCAGCACTGATTAATCTGATTACTCATAGCAGCTTGATGTTACTTTTTCTGTGACACTGTTTTCTCTTTGAGAGCAAGACTTGCCCATGTGTAATGAGGAGACATTCTGAATTGAGCAGTCTTGCACTTCCGAGGATCTACTAAACCCCAGTCTGATTCCCTGCTTGAATTCCCAAGGCTGGTAACTAGAATTTAAAAGGAAAAATAAGTAAAAATAAGCAGAGTTTTCTTGAAGAAAAGGAGAAAAAGGAAAAGTCTATTATGTGTAAGTTATTTTCCTAGCTTTATCAACTGTGTAACAGAAATCTTCCACTACGAATAAAGTAATATATATATATATATATATATATATATCATACTTGTCACTTGTGGTTCAATTCTCCTCTCAAGGTAGACAATAAATATCAAATCCCATTGTATCTGCATTTGAGTTAATTCTCAGGGAAGAAGCTTATTTTTAAAAAAGTCATTAAAGTCCCTGTTTTATGTATTGCTTGAGTATCAACAAATACTAACCAAAAGCCTAGAAATACAACATAATTAATCCTATTTAATTATTGGTGGTGAGAGAAACACTTCCTAACATTCAAAACACCTGAGACTATTTTAAAATTTTAAACATGATTTAACTTTAGCCATCTGTGCCAAAGCTTCCTAAGATACATAGCTGTTTGTTTTTAAACTTCAGCCAAAATCAGATTTGGCTATTTCTGAGAATGAGGCTAGAAAGAAATTGCTTTGCTGTGTCATATTATTATTATTATTATTATTATTAAATACCCTACACTTTTGAGACAGACACCTCGGACTTGGCAAGGAGTATAGCTCACAACAGCAATCTAGTTGTTTCCCCAGTTGACATCCTTTTCTTCCTCCATCCCTCTCTATACAGTCAGCTCAAGTTGAGTCTTCCCTATTGATTTGCAGAGACTGATGCTCTTTTACTATCAGATGCACTTATCTGAATTAAAGCCATTAGCTATCTAGCTTTCACATTTGCTACAACATCACATTACATTACTGTGGAATCTGTTGGATCTCGGTGTTTCCCCAGGTAATGCTTGTCTATCATCATTAGAGAAGCTTTGCAGCTACAGCTTGACTGCTGCTCTCATGAGCAACCAGTTTACATCACCCCAAATAACTGCAACAGTCTTTGGAGCTACAGAAAGATGCTGCCCAGTGTAAAGTACAGAGTGAGTATGGATGTGTAGGCAGAGGGATGCATAGAGGGAAGCCACATAGAGGTGAAGCCTCACAGTCAAATGATGCATTCCCACAAAATAATGTCTGGAGCAGTTTTGCTTAATTACAAGAATGTTTTATCATAGTGATTTTATTTTTAGGTACAGTCTATCTTTTGTAAGCATAGGATATATTACCACTTTATATGTTTGCTGAACTTGATTCAAATACTGCAGCACGCAGCTACTGATTTGGCAAATGACCAAGTATAATGGGTAATACTTCCAATACTTATTCAGAGATTCAAGTACTTAATAATATTTTGATGACAAGAATAACCTGAAATAGATCCCCTCCCAATTTTAGATTTGGCATCAAAAATTAAATAAAAATAAAAATAAAATAATGTCTATATGTTAATGCCAGTAAACATTTGGCTCAATTTATACTTCAAGCTATTTCACAATGAAGTCTAAATAGAGTTCCCATTGTCTTTAAAAAGTCTGGACCCACAGCAACAGATGTATATCCAACCTTGATGTCATTTCCTAGCGTGAATACTTCAAATTATCCAGTATGGTTTTTTTCTGTATCTCTCTCTATGTACTGTTAAATAAGTTCTGAGCATTATTAAAAAATAAGCATGTTCTTAAGGTGCTAAAAGTTTGGGTAATTGTTTTTGTTTGTTTGCTTGTTTGTTTTTGTTTTTCAGATGTATAATAGCTGCACAATATGAATAAAGAATCTAAGAAAATATAAGTCTCTTTTTATTAACTAGTATAGGAAAGACTTGCCAGTTATTTGCAAACCGGAAATTTCCCCTTTGACATGACATCCTGTTATCAACTGAGGATGGACATTGTGCAAAAACTTGTATTAAACAAAGTTATTAAATGTGAATTTTTCTTTGCTTGGCACTTCTTATTCATCTCCTGCCTTTCACTACCTTGGTCTTTCCTTCTTCTCTGAGTAAGGTATATTTTTCCAAATGATTCTTTATTATCGTTATTGTAGGGAAATACCTATTATATGTGTTTTTCATATGAGATAAACAGCAAATTCTGGTTTTCAGAGATAGTGTTCCAAAACAAAATTGGAATTTCCTCTGTCCTTTGCAGCCAGTGTCCTTCAACAGCATGCACATGAAGAGATCTGCTCTGTCACATCACAACAGACTGCTCCTTTTCCTCACGTGCCCCTGTTCTTCCCTCCTCATTTGGTATTTCTATGAGACATTTCAGGCTGTGGCACTTCTGGAATCAGTGCTGACACACATTTTTTTCATTCTGTTTTCAAGAATAATATAGTCCCTCAAATCTATAATATAAACTAAAAAATGGACTAAAACTAAGCTAAACTAAAAAATATAAAGTAAAAAAAAAAAAATAGACTGAAATACAATCCTTAAATATATGATTTAAACAATTAGAAGCACATGACTTTTAAATAGTGGGATGACTGCTCTTGAGGACAAAGTTTCGAAGTTGAGGCATACTCAAAAATAAATAAAGGAAGGAAGGAAGAAAGAAGACGAAGAAACAGAGAAAGTAAGATCTCCTTGTTCGGCTAGAATCTCTGGGGGGTGGGAAGACTTTGAAATACATGACTCATATGCATTGCATCAGAAGCTCTGAATCTTGTAAGTGCTAAATGTATGAACACTTGAATTCTGTGCAACCTGAAGAACCATTCAAACCAGCAACAGTGAGATTAGGCCTTCTTGGGAAAACTAGTGGAGAAAAAAAATTGTCCTTCGGTTGTGACAAATGCAATCTTGAAAGTTTTTTCATCAGCCAAAGAAGAGCCATGGTGAAGCTTTAAAGTAACTGATGCTGCAACTGAAGTTAGTCTGAATCAGTTGTAGTTCACCTGAAATTCAATGATCCTATCAGTTTAGAAGGTGTTACCAGAAGCCTGTTGAGGAACAGTAGACTATTTAGGATGCTTTTGTAATATTTCAAAAACAATTAGTCAGGGGATCATACGCTCTAAAGAGTATATAATATCTGATATGCTTTGACCTTTAAACTTTAAACCCCAGAGACTATCATATTTGTTTAGAGGGAAAAAAATAACTAAAAAAAAAAAAAAAAAAAAAAAAAAAGCAGTGATCATCTTTATAACGGCACTGGCAATTTTTTAACAGCTGGAATGTTGAGTGTGAATTTTTTACTTCTGCTTTCCTCTGCTTCAGCTTTGCCGCCTTCTGGGAATGCATGGGAATATGAGTGCGGATGAAGCTTTTAAAAGGCTGCATTCCCTTTTATAGATAACCTTTTAGATACTGCTTTGAGAATTATTGCCCTAAAGGCTGAGACAGGTGGCAAAGCCCTACACAGGCTGGCATGAGAACCAGGCCTGGGCATTTTCTATTTCATTTTATGCTATTACCAACAGTGATGGCTGTGAGCAGATATGGTCACCCTGCAGGAACCTTTCAGGGATTGACTGACTCATCTCTTTGCTCAGCATGACTGCTGGTGCATAATATGTTGAAGCAACTCACTGCCAGGTGCTAACACCACCACTACCCTCAAATAAATAAATAAATAAATGCTTTGATTATTTCTAACAAAACTGCTGTCCATATTGATGTTGCATTATTAGACAATTAACATTTTTGTATGCAGCAGGTATTAGCAATCAAGGGGAACCATTTGTACATAATTTGCTGTCTAGCAATGATGTTAGAGAAATGAAGAGCAAGCTTTGTTCAGAGACTGTTGTTCCTGAAGATCATAAATTGTTCAGCTTTTCCTTCAGTGAAAAAAAAGTCAAAAAAAAAAAAAAAAAAACACAAACAAACAAAAAACTCCTGCTGCCAAACAGTCTATAAACAAAGCCAAAACGCTTTCACTATTTTGTGCCAAAGGAAATTTTGGCAACTCTGCAAAATGCAAACAAATTTGTTTAAATGTCCACCAGAAAAAAATAAATCTCATGGTTATGCATTTCATTCCTCGACAAGAAGGTGGTATGCATTTAACTCAATGCACAGTGATGTAGCTATATATCCTCCATTCAGTATTTTCATCTGAATGACTACCATGGGGATAAACATTCATCCAGCTCCATAGTCCGCAACTGATTTCAAATGTCTTCATGTCAAGCTCCATGTCTAATATGGCCTTAATAGAGAGTTTCTTCAGAGTGATGTAAAGAAATGGTCTGGAGGATTCAGAGAACAACAAACCTCAATCTTTCAGCAAAGAGCAAGCCTTCTCATAGAGAAGGTGAGGAAAGGGTAATATTGCACAGGACAGTTTAGATAAGCCACCCAAAATCCTTGTGGCATGTGTTGCTGAAAGCTGTTTGAAGATGATTTAGTGTACTCTTATTAAAATGCTTCAGAGTGTTTGCATTTTTATTGCCTACTCTGTTTTAATCTATAGTAATTGCAACCATACTCTAATCTGTCAACTTCATCACATATTTGTGAACACTCTCTACTCAAGTGGCTCCACTATGGAGCTGAAGTGTAGCCAGTCTTGTTGATAGGCCCTTGAAATCAGCTTAATTATTAAATTCCCTTCAAACATTCCTTACATTCACAACAGTTAATGTAACCAATGCTGCAAATCTAATCTTCCTTCAAGCCAAAGTAGAAATAAGAACCTCCTTATGCGAGAGGCACAGTTTTTTCTGCTTCAGATCATGTCTCTACCACATTTTGCCTCAAAAGGCAAAATAAGGTGCAATGATGGCATGCAGCAGGTTTAGAGTTAGGCAAAGTATGCCTTAACAGCCAGCAGCAGACTAGACCAAAAGTCAGTCTAAAACACGAGTAAAGCTGCTTTGATTTTCATGAGTTAACAAGACTCTATGCCCAGCCTAAAGGGCAGCACAAGCAGCATCACACATGACTCAAACAGTCAAGATCCCGAGTTTCCCAGTAATTAGAGGGCCTTCTTGTCTATTTGTGTTTTTCCTTCACCAGTAGAAAGATAAGTGAGCAGTGGCAAGTGGATAAGAGGAAGAGGAAGGAGAGAAAGCTGGTCACTTTAAACCCACCCAGCTCTCCTTCCAGGCAGTAGTACTAGTAAGTTCAACCAGGCATTCAGCAAGCCTCCAAGGACAGTTTGCTCACAGTCCACACCATGAACCTCTGGGGACTCCTCTACGTCACTGCCAACTTTTGTCCATGATGCAGAACAGCCTCAGCTTGGCCCTGCATCCCTTTGCTGTCAGCTAAGCAGCATGTACAGCAATGGGCTGGCATCCAGAGGAGGGACTCAGCAGAGCCTGGGGATATGTGATCTGCACCATGGCCAAGCCTGGACAAAGCCTGTGCCATCACATTTGCATTGTTACTATTGCTTGTGCTACCTGCATTCAGACAGTGAAGCTAGCTAGCATATGGTACAGTTGTGTACAAAGTACCTGGAGGCACCTTGGAAACAGTCTCTGGATATTTGCAATGTACCCATCACTACAATGTCTGGGCACACATAAAATTGTGCAGAATTTGAAGAACTGCTGATGCAGGATTGAGATTTTTTTTTTTTTTCCTTATTCTATAATGTATTTGTATTATTATTCTAGAGTACAACAATGTAGATCATAGGAATTCCACTTCAGTAAGCTTTCATGAGGGAAAGGAGACCACAATTAGTCACTGGAAGAATACTGTGTGACATTTTTCTCACTTCATGTCTCCAGACTATTAGAGCATACCTTTCTAAAAGGTATACTTCAGCTTAACTTGGTGTTACCTGGCCTGATCTGACAAAGGAATGCTGGGTTGTACTAGTACTAACTTGTACTATTTGAGAATTCACATAGCTGAACAGTTGGTCATTATGGTCCTTCAACTGAAAATTATTTATCTATTCTCAATGCTTCAACATGTAAAACATAATTTGCCTGAGTTCAAAAAAAAAAAAAAAGAATTCTATTATTTCACTGGAGTTTATTGTGATAAGGTTAAAAAAGCTACAATACAGAAAATTGTTATTCAGCTGACTGTCCTGGATAAGACAGTAATGCAACTCCTATCCTTTGAGTACAAGCCAAAAAATTGAAATCTTGGTGATGTTTCCAATATGACAAATTGGAGATGCCCAAAGGAGGTGACACCTGCTATGGAAAAGAGTTTCTGAGAAGAGGGATTCAGACTAAAAAAGCGCGGAGGACTTGAAAACAGCCATGCCATGTGGCTCTGTCTCTCAAGCTCTTACACCCCCTCATACTTTCTATGCACATAATTGCATTTTCCAAAAGACTAGTGATTTTCGGCACTCAATTTCAAATGCATGCCAATGTGTTTTTGTCTTTAGATATAAGTACATTTCTTGTTTTGAGGCAGAGAAGACATGGAGTGTTATGTTTCTGCATATAACACCCATACAGCTTTAGATTTTGTCATAAGGCCAAACATTTTGTAGCTGTGGGGGTTGAACCATCTGGGAGAGAAGTCTGTCTGTCTCTCTGTGCAGTTACATCTAGAGGGGCCCCTGTTTGACCACCATCACAGTAGTATCTCAGTACACCTAGTAAAAAAAAAAAAAAAAAAAAAAAAAGAAATAACTGAAAATTTCTGATGGCTTCCCTCTTGCTTTCCTATTATTGAGAAGAATATATCTGTTATTATAGTGAGGCTTTTTATTTATGATATATGTGTGTGTAAGGGGAGAAAATGTCAAAGAATGTCCTTTATATTGGTCATTTCCATGTTCAATGTCCTTTTCTATGAGAATTTGTAGGCTAGGTCTATATACTCAATATAAATCTGTATCCAGGTGATCCTGGATACATCCCATGTGCGCATTTCCTTGCTGTTGATCTGCAAAACATTTCCCCACAACTTTAAAGTCAGAGAAATCAAATATCAATAATATAATTTTAGACATTTGAAGTTTACAGGTTCATCCTTTTAAAAATGACATCTATGTATGTACAAGTCTCTATAAAGTTTCCACTAAATATTTTTGGTTTTTGACCTGCATAGGACACAGGGCCCACTTGTTTTTACCACTTTTATCAGAAATTCAAAGAAGGTGTTTCTGCTAGATCTTTGGTGCAGATGCAGCTTTTGCCATTCAACCATGATAAAACGCTGAGATAGATACCATACAACAATTCACACAGAAAACCAAAAGAATATCTTGGAATGTCTGTAGCACACTGATTCTCCTCTCTGTGCTTATCCAAAAACAAGCAACTGAAAATTTGGTCTTTTACAACATCCACAGGGTGTATGTATAGCAGGGTTGAAACATATATCTGCTTCTAAGATCATTTATGACATACTCTTCTCAATTTTCTGCCAGGCTATACCTTAGGATAAGCAAGGCTTTACACCACATTACAATAAATAAATAAATAAACCACTCGTTGGGAAATACATTAGGAAGTGTATTTATGGAAGCTGTGAGTTTGCCAGAGAATTCTACATTATTTTAAATAATATTCTGATAATTAAATTCAGGGTCTATTCTTCCATCGCCATTAAGTACAATTACTTTCACTGAGGTAAATAGCTGTTAAAATGATATATTCTGTTCATTATACACCATATATATAAATACAAACAGTACAGGTAAACTTGGTTCTGAATGATTTAATTCCAAAGCCTAAATGTACACAAAAAATATTCAAAATATATGTAACATATCTTTAACTGCTTAAAATCAGTACAGTATCCAAATTATGAAATTAGGACTAAGAAAATACCACAGTAGCCAGGTGCTTTATCTAAGTTAATGCCACCTGCTTCTCAGCAGAGCTCATTAGTCTTGATAGGGCTCAGTTAGCATTGATACACAGCAGCTGAAACCCAAACAAATTTGTTTAGAGCTCATTTGTGTAACCCTGCACTACATACCATTTTTCAATATAGACTTACCACACAAGGAATGTTTTGATTCATTTTATGAGGAAAACTCTACAGCTTGTGCATCTAAAAGGTCATAGTATCTTATCATATGAGTCCTTTTAGCTATATTATCTGTGACTATAGTTATCACTAATATTTCACTTGTTTTTAAGGAAATACCAGCAGCCTAGGAAAAAAAGGTTTTGGTGAGGAGAACTATTTAATCAAAAAATACAAATAAAAATAAATATTTTGAAAGCTCTGTGAAGACAACAGAAATATTTTAAAATCAGTTTGCCATACAGGATTTGGAGGGTTTTTGATGTTGCAGTTTTTGTACTTCTCATTTTCCTTTACTTTTCATCTTTTATAGTAAATTATGCAAAGTGGATATAATACTCTATAATTCTTATCTGGAAGCATTTAATTCTGCTTGCTGAAAATACCTGACAGAGAGGAAGGGAGAAGTTAAGGGATGTAACTCTCTGAATGGTCTAATTTACAGTTGGGATGACATTTAGAAATCTTATAAAAACCAAGAGACTGAGAATATTAGCTAGAGCTATATGGAACACATGATTCTCATGCTGCTCTACCAGATATGCTCCTGTAAATCCATGTCATGTCAGCATCAAGCCTCTCTGCAGCAGATGAACTTTTGTTCTGTTATGTGTCTGGGAGAATAGGATGCACTAGGGACTATAGAATATATTTACAAATACATTGATTATATGTACAGTAAGAGCAGGATTTCTGAAACTGAAGCATTATTACTGGCATTTCCTGACAGATAAGATGTTTTTGTAAAGTTCAGTCACATAAGAGACTAATTCTGTACAATTCTCCTGTTTGCTGTTATGTGCTGTTAGTAACAAGACCATGTTATGTATAAGAACTAACATGAGAGGCTTGATCCTCAAGCTCAGAGGAGACTGATTATTAAATCATCCTCATTATGCCTTTAGTACCAGGATGAGATAGTGTGGCCCTCACTCAAAAAATATAGTACCTTAAAGCTCTTGATAACTTGCTTGTGCTGCTTGTTAACTGCTTGTGATGATTACTGAGGATTTTCCTGGAGGTAGTATTCCTCCAACTAAGTCTTTTCTTCCACTAAAGGACTGGAAATGGAGAAGATGGGGACCAAATGGAGATATTAAGTAATTTTCAGTAGATAACAAGTGTAAGACAACAGTGTTATCATATTCAGCTTCTATATGGAAGCTTTTACCTTTTCTCTTCTCTTTCCTCTTCCATTTCCTTTTCTCTTTCCTCTTCACTTTCCTCTTGCCTTTGGTTTCTTTGTTCCTTATTAGTCTAACATCTACAGGTAAGTATGAAAAGCAATTCAGGTATAGCTAAAAATATGATGTAATGGTGCAAAGTCTAGTTGGAGGCCAATAACAAGCAGAGAACCCCGGGGGTCAATACTGAGTCGAGTCCTGTTGAACGTCTTCATTAATTATCTGGATGACGAGACAGAGAGTACCCTCAGCAAGACTGCAGATGCCACAAAACTGGAAGGAGTGACAGATACCAGAGGGTTGTGCTGCCATCCAGAGGGACTTGAACAGGCTGGAGAAGGTGAGCTGACAGGAACGTCATGCAGTTCAACAACAGGAAGTGCAAAGTCATGCAACTGTGGTGGAACAACCCCATGCGCTAGCACATGCTGGGGACTGCCTAGCTGGTAAGGAAGCCTGTTAGAAAAGTCCCTGAGAGTCCTTGTGGAAGCCAAGTTGAACATATAACAGTATGCTCTTGCTGCAAAGTAGGCTAACAGTATCCTGGGCTGCATTCAACAAAGTGCTCTTTTTACTCCAAACTTTAGATGAAGAATCCAGAACAAAAGGGAACAACCAAGTCCTCAATAGGTGATAAGCCAAATATATAAAAAGTTTAGTTCTGCAGAATTACCTTTTAGTCTTCTCACTTATTGAGCTCCCTTCTGAAACTCTCAATTTCTACAACAGCTGCTGAGAAGTAAAAACACTGCACTTGTTCCCTTTTATGGCCTGTAAACAGAGCACTGAAGTAAGACTTAAGAGTGATGGCTTCTTTTCCAAATACTGTTTACTGCAAGATCTTGAAAGAATAGATTGCTTTACTTCCCTGTGCCTCTTTGTTCATCTGTATTGTAGGGATAGTGTTTCTGACTTTGTGCGTACTACATTTGGGGTTTACTGATGAAAAACACTGTGTGGATTCTCTCATTACATGTACTTCAAAAACAAGGCACATTATCTCTACTGGTATTACATACGTACTGTAATGTGCAGTAGTCTTGTGACTGTACTAGTACAGTCCTGTTCTTTAATTACCCCTTGGATGTGGAAACACCTGAAACATGTGGATACTTCATATCATTGTGCTCTTTTCCATGTTTTACCTCTTTAGAGCAGAGGCAGGCAATGAAGAGTGGTGATGAACACTGACTTCAAGACATGATATAAATCTGGGGTAAGAGAATGAGCTTGTCTGCTGTGGTCTGTGTAAGATGCCCTTCACATGTCTGAAGCAGAGTCTACCTTGAATCATTACTGTAATACAGAACTGCTGTCACCTACAGTAGTTACTAGTGTTCTGTATCACAGTTAAATGGCTGCAAGCAAGTAAGGAATAATCAGGCATGAATTTGTCTCCTCTACTTGTGAGATATATTTACTGGTCATGTAACAGGGAAGTGGCTGTGATGTTGCTGTATTCCCCCTTTCTCTTCTCTTCTTCCCTGGCAACATCATGGCTGTCTCAAGTACTGCTTATCAGACTTATTCCAGGAGCCTGGTTCAAATTTCAAAGCAAAACAGAATTTTGAAATAACTCTCAGATCTCTGGCTTTGCAACCACTTCATTGTTTTTTTTTTTTTTTTTTTTTTTTTTTTTTTTTTACCATATCAGAAATTCATCAGAAATTCATTCTTTCCCTTGAGCAGAGCATGTTGAACTTTTCCTCCTACAACACCTTCTGATTTCACTCTTTCATGAATGCTAACTTTCACAGCCTGACAAAAGCAAAGCAAAGAAAAATCATTATTCAGCAATTCAAAATCTCTAGAAGTAAGAAGAGAACTCCTGTGAACTTGGTAGGCTGTATAACTGAATCTGACCCATGCTTCTTAAACCGTAAGCCATCTGTTCTTGAGCCATCTGGATCTGCTTTAATTCCTGATGGGCAGATAGCACTACTGAAAGGAAACGTGTTAAAACAGAGCAAAATAAATGTCACCAGTCACCAGTGTGGAACTTAAAACAGAGAGCTTAGATGTAAAAAACTGCAAGCTGCTAAGTTCCTCCTTTTTTCTGGATAATGAGGGATTTCTATTCTTTTTTGGAGATAGATCGTTTTGCAATAAAACAAACTTACTCAAAGTGTTCCCTTTAACAATTTCATGTAACAGTCAGACATTTTTCAGCACAATAGCATGACCATCTATCTTTGTTACAGCAAAAACTTACAAGGGAAACATACAGCAGTAGCCCTTTAATACTTCATCGTGTTACTAATAGGGAAGGAGTTTAGAGTGAATTGATATAAGTTTTTATATAAGTTGAAGGTTTCTTCCCCATCGTTCATTCAGTAAAACAGGTTTGATTTTGACCCTAGAGGAACATATGCATTAGTTAATAAAGCCAAAACAGCACCCAAAAAATCAAAAACTGTGAGATTTGAGACCTTTTAAATGTGAACACAGCATCTGCAGGTAAATCTTTACACACAGTTTGCCGATGTGGTTATTTTAGAGGTTATAAAAGCCATACAAGAGCTTGCTTCACCACCAGACTGTTGTAAGCAGCAAGTATACTGCAGCAAATCCAAAAGATGCTTGGGGTCATTTCACTTTGATGCAATACTGAAAAAGAACTTACCCCGTATCACCTGTGAAAAAAAATGCTTTGTTTACAGCAGGATACACACAGCAACTTACACTGCATGTACAGCCACCCAAGCAAAGGCAAGGAGAAGGAGTACAAAGCTACATGCCTGTAATCTAGACAATAGTCCACTATTCACCCCTCACATCCAGCCATTACAGGTGAATATACCTAAATGGTCCATGACAAAGGACCAACTCAGGAGTCATGTACCATGAGCAACTAACTGGATGCAAAGAGAAACTGATACGACTTTAATGTGGGACCTTCATGTTACTCAAACTGCCACTTCCATTTCATAAATTGCACATTTGAAATTATAGAAACATAAATTCTGTGTGAAAAGACAAACCTGAAAGACAAGTTTGGGATCCTAAGCAATGAACCTGCTAAGTCGTTATGTCCTAGTTTGCCTTTCCTAGAATTTGTCTTTATCCTCATACTATGTAACATTTTTACTGATGAGTCAGTATGAAAGTGATACTGATTGAGCTTGTGGGTGTACAGATGCTAGAGGAACAGCAAATAAAGCAGATGATAGATCATAGACAAGAAGTTGGTAAAAGAGGGTTCAGGCCAAACTTGTTCATTTTTAAATGCCATAATATAGAAACAGGACACGAATCCAGATGTCAATCTTACAGGAATGGAAAAAACATTTTGGAAAAAAAAAAAGAAAAAAAAAAAAAACTGAAAATAGGGGATAATCTGCTGAATATAAACTACATAAACTTTTCTACCCAAGAAGGATAGATAACACAGTGGGGAAACTATCAACTCTAGAACTGGCATTACAATACAGTCCAGTGCAAGTATCCACATTTTGACAAGGAATCTCATCAGAACCACGCAAAATATTAAAGTATTGGAAAATACATCCTGCAGTGAATGAAGCAAAGACCTGAACTGATTAAGCTTATGAAAAAAAAGGGGTAAGAGCTGAGCTGAATGCATAAGGGTAAACAAGCTGATAACGGAGTGGCATCCAATCTAACAAAGTTTTGATAAGGTACTACAGCTGGAAGCTGAGACTCAAGCCTTTCAGGTAAAATATGACAGTCATATACTTTTAACACCTTTACCTCATGTTTGAGTAATTTTTCTAAAGGCGTGGTCTAGTTCTTCATCAAATTCACCTAGCAAAGTCCTATGACATCCATGTAGAGGAGGTCACAGCTGATCTCAGTGTTCCTCTCTGGCAATAAATTGCAAGTGCTACAGGAAGAATTAAAAATCTCTACACTGAAAAACAAAATAAAAAATCAGTGAGATTCCTCCTGTTGTTCCGCCGGAAGAGCAAAATGCCAATGAGCAGATGGCATATGAACTGTAAATTACAGTGCGGTTTATCTTTCCTAACATAATTACCAGAAGTTAGCCTAAACTAGCTGGGTCCTTCAGGTATGTCTATTGCCAATTGAAAAAAGATAAATGTCTTCAGAGGAATATTCATCCCACCTACCTCACTCCCTAACTACAACGTAAGCATAGACAACTAGATAATTATTTTTAAAATATTAAATTAAGACAAAAAGAACTACACAGTAAAAGCAAAGGAACAATAGTTGAAAGATAGTTACTTTCTGTTAAATTTAATTTTATGATACCTTGTTGCATGAATAATTCATAAGGGCCCAAAATAACTGAATAGGTTAAAAATAGTATGAATAGTTTCAGCATTTTTAAAGTCACATTTGCCATTATGTCAATTTATAATCTCTTGTTTCCCTTATGTTCATTTTATCAAACACTTCTGAAGCAGTGTCCAGAAGACTTTGACATCACTCAAAATTTCAATACAAAAAAGTGTTCAAAATATTTTTTCAGTCTAAGTTCAGTCATGAGGAACAATAACAAAGTTCATTGTTATGGCAACAGCAGTCTTTGCTTGCATCCTATAACCTCACCTATGTAAGTGACACCTATGTAAGTTACACTCCTTCAGCCTATGGGCCAGGCCTTTGGGTAGGATAAAACAGCAAAGCTCTGCTGAAATCAGTGCTATGTTATGCAGGTTGATCTCTACAATTAAAAACCAACAATAAATAGAGTTTCAAATGTATACATATATATATCTAAGGTCCTTTTTTACAAAAGATGTTTTTTCAAAATAAAATTCTTTGATATATATATGACACTATTTCAGTACAAAATGTTTGTATGATGTCAATACTGCTACCATTTTTTATTTTTTTTTTTTAATAGTGTCAAGTCAAGGCCAAAACCCCAAATCTGAAGGAATTCTGACTCAGCCCAAATATCATGTTGAATTTATAGCACAGGATTTAAATAGTCATGGGCTAGGAGACAGACTTGCAGGAGTTTTCAGCTGCAGAGTAGGTGCTATTCGAAGTTATCAGCTGTAATACATGTATCATTAACAGTGCATGAGCTATTTCAAGCAGTGCACAAACTGACGCTGCCCTTATTGCTGCTCACACTGCTGTTCCAGATACCTGCCACCTCCACTACCGTGTTATTCCTACAAAAATAATTTTTTAAATCTCTTATTTTATTTATTATGTATCTGTTACAAGCAAGCCGTGGTTGGAAACTAGACACACTCCTCCTTCAGGGACAAGCATAACCCTGTCCAGAATTGTTCCTACATCAGGGATACCCCAACTGCATTGGGATGCACACTGCTGTCCAGAGCCTCAAAA
This sequence comes from Oxyura jamaicensis, assembly GCF_011077185.1. Classification (NCBI taxonomy): domain Eukaryota; kingdom Metazoa; phylum Chordata; class Aves; order Anseriformes; family Anatidae; genus Oxyura; species Oxyura jamaicensis. The sequence goes on from NC_048893.1 coordinate 123,043,845, forward strand.
GGCCACTAAAACAAAAGAGGTAGCTGAAAGCTCCCAAATAACCAACTATTTCCAAGCTTCACTGGTTCCCTTCTGAAGAAGGAGTCATCAGGGAAATGCATCTGATTATTTTCTTATCCGCTTGTACCAGCAGATCAGTTCAAATCATCCATAAAGTAGCATTTGGCACTAGATCCATTCCCTCAGCACTTTGACAAAGTTCAGGTTTGAATCCCAGTTCCACTGTTTAGGCTCATTTCTACCTTTAAAATCATGTTCTAGTTAAATGAGCCTTTCTACAAACTTAGGAGGAGAAGTATAATTTAGGAGAGTGGAAAGTATTATTTTAAGGTTGATTAACTGAGTATGCACCATGCTGACTAACACTTCCAGAGGCAAGGGGTGCACAGTGTTACCAAATGATTATTTAATGACTCATAATCCCTATGCATGAGATGTCACTCCTGAGGAATTAGTTTTAAATGGGGTAGTGGTGTCTACTCAAGATGTGGAGCTAGATGTCAGATCATTGTAATACCTATATTTTTGCAACATCCAACAGAATTTGAGCAGTTTGTAGCTGGAATGCACTCATGCATATACCCACTGCTGGACTTGATTCATGAATGCAGAGTAAGGGGAATGATTTAAAAAATCTTCTGGAGCCAAATATTATGCTTTGATAAATCAAACTTTGAACCAAAATATTTGCATTCCCATTTTTGAATATCCAGTTCAATTTAGCACTTGCCAGTTGAATTCACTAGGTACCTTCCTGTAACTGTTATCCAGTCACTACCTACATATAAAACACAGAAACAAGACCAACAAACTTAGAAGAGCTGAAGTAATGTTTTCTGCAGAGAATAAAACATTTTGGCCTGAACAAGAACGTTCTGAGTTAATCAAAATTGGGGGGGGTGGGGTGGGGGGTGGGGATTGTAATAGGACACACATAATTCTTTTTAGTTCTTGTCATTTAAAGAATAAATGGTATTTTACACTAGGTAGTATATGTATTTAGATCTGCTAATGGTAATTAATATGTATATTTGCACAACAAATAGCAGGGTGTCCTAACAGTTCATGTTCAGCCAAGTGTTATCTGGAAGCCTCTTCAAAAATATATACATGGGTCTGCTAATTTCATCCCACAGTTTCCTTCAGTAACATTATACATGTTCCTTTCATGTGGATAATTGTCATGGCATGTGGTTTTCACTCTCTTTTTTTTCATTGGATTTATCATTTGTATGATAAGTGTTAATGACCATGTTATTGCATTACCATTGATAAAGGCAGGTGGAGGACTGCCTAAAGCTGCTAACAGTCTGAAAGGGAGATTCATTATCACTGACAGGCTCTATGTTTTTTCTAACAGTATATGTGGGGGTTAAGAGGCGTAGCTAACACGGATTTCATTCTAGAACTTGGGTCAAACGTGGGTGCATGCCACATTTAAGCATCTAAAAAAGCAGCCCAATCTTTCAAGATGTTGTGCTGCTTTCATTCCTGCTGACTTCGCTGATCACTGAAAAAAAAAAAAAAAAAAAAAAAAGCATTTTTAGCAGAACTAACAAGGCAGGAGAGCACAGGCGCACGCTAGATGGCTGGAGGAGATCAGACAGCTCTTTCCATTTGTCATCTTTTACAGCTGCTAATTAGACAGGCCAGTTTGGATAAATGTGTGATGTTTTAATCACTCGGCGTCTAATGAACTATGTGGGATGTAGATTTTCAGGAGGTTGTAGCAAATTGCTTTAAAGATATATTCTCAGTTCAGATTAAAGAACCAAATAGAAAAGAGATATTTAGGCATGATGTTGGGCAGTATCTTCACTCTGTCTTTCAGGATATCAAATCCAAGAAGAATGTATCCTGAAAAAAAAAAAACAAATTATATACCTAAGCATGCCACTTAGTGGGCTGGGAAAGATACCTGAAATTAAAATCAAATGAGGATTCAGGTAAAAATCCAAACAGATGGAGTTATTTGAAAAACTATCCATCCTGGTCAAAGATACATGTTCACAACTTTAAGATGTGCTTCTGTAAGACTCAGGCTGAGAGCTGAAAATAATCATCTGAGTTGAGATGCTCTACATGTCCATTTCAAGGAGACTTTCAAAAGTAATGGTGTCATGTGATGCTAGGAGGATAAACAAGTTCTTATGGGCATCCTGGTAGGATGGTGCTGGCACTAAGTTGTAGTTACAATTAAAGCTTTAATTTATTTTTTAATGGAACTTTATGATCAGCATAGCATAGAATTGTATGATCAGAGTAACACAGGATTTTTGTAATCACAATCAGTGCATCACAATTTTATAAACAGAGTAGAACAGAATTTCATAGCACAGCTTAGCTTGAGGTTTCTAATCACCTGGACCCTGTGCAGATTGGGTCAAATCTTAATACTTGAATTGAATTATCAATATAACAATCATAATCTAGAGTCAAAACATAGAAAAGATCACAAGTAACTCACACAGTCCTCAGAGGAAGCAGACGATGCTGGGGTGTCCCTGACCCCCAGGGGATCACAGATTTTGCTGTCCAGAAGCAGTTCTTGTCCAAGTCCTGCTTGGGATTTGCTGCTGCTTGATTTTATAGACGTTCCTTTGTGTGCTGTTAAAATTCCTTGTTCTGTGATGGGGTCATCATAACACTTTGGCTAGCTGGGTTCCGGGGACCTTCAAGACTGGTAAGGAGGGAAGGCCTGGTACTCAGGGACCTTGAGGCTGATAGGGAGGGAAGAAGAATTCTGCTTAGGGCACAGGATCTTCCAGGTCTGATGAGAAGGGGAAAGAGAACTGATTTGTGGTCAGCTTGGTCACAGAGAATGCTTGCCCTACAAAATGGTGTTTGTTATGCTAACCCTATTACCAGGGTTCAGGAGCATGAGGTACCTGCCACAGCTGGTGACTCCTCTTCCTACAGTATAGTGAAAAACAGGTCCAATTAATTTTCAGTTAAAGGGGACTTAAAACCACAGTTTCTGTAGAATAATCCAGACAGAAGCCACATTACAATGCTTCTTTGAAGGTGTGCATTCAAGAATGCAAGATTAATTAAACCAGCAGACCAAGAAGGAGTCTAACTCATTAACTTAGTGTACCCTGGGCTGCAGAGGCCAGAATCCACACCTCTTGCTCCCTTTGTGCTCATGCTCTAACACCAGGAGGCATCTAGATTGTATCCAGGGAACATGAGTTTTGACCTGTCAGTGCTGTTGTGATAGCCTGGAATTATTCATGGGGATCACATCACAGATTAGACAGTTCACAGGACTTAGCAATGCTTACAGTTTGAGAGTCTTGTCTGGGATACACATGTAAGTCAGCAGATGACATGCATGTGCAGTAGCAGAACTTCAGGATATTTTGAGAGTAAAAAACTCTCTGACACCTAAATGGTTTAGCCCATTTTTTTGTGAATTGTGGTCTTGAGGTAGGCACCTAAATTATACCCTCATTGTTCAGATATGCTTTTTTTGTTCAGTATGTGCACCCAATTAACCATCCAGGAATCAAAAATACAAATGATGCTGTTTGGGAAAGCAGAGATAAATCAAATGAAAAAAAAAAAAAAAAAAAAAAAAAAAAAAAAAAAAAAAAAAAAAAAATAAAAAAAAAAAAAAAAAAAAAAAAAAAAAAAAAAAAAAAAAAAAAAACAGAAGGACCCCCTTAAGCATGACTTGCTTTTAGTGGTTTTGCTGGGAAAAAATAAAAATAATAATAATAATAATAAAAAAGTTAAAAATACACTACCCAGCCCTCAGTACATTGAAACCACTGCTTAGTGCATCAACTCTTTCCCATATGAATTATACCCTTAGTTCAGTGCAGTTCAATGCCAATCACTGACATGGAACAGAATCTCCTTCCTCTTAAAAAATGTTTGTCAGTTGGAGTCTGTATCTAGGTCATTCCTCTCGGGTACAGCTCTGTATCTCATTGGATTAGAAAGAGAAAAAAACTACCAGTATGCCAGAAAGAATTCTGTTGGCATTGTTATTCCAAACACCCTGTACATCCTGCATGTGTTTCATTTTTTCCTAACTACTTACCAAAAACATTCTCAGAATACAAACTTGTCTGACCAACTAGCAGGTTTCACAGCTGACCTCTGAATATTAACTGAAGGCCTTAAAAGAAAGGTCTCAGAAATGTAGGTTTCCCTTTAATCCTTTAGATTTTTATTATGAAAGATAGACCTCATAATAACAAATTGCTCTTCGTTTTTAATCTTGTATGTATGACCTCAAGATACTCGAGGATTTGACTTGAGTTACGCAAGGAAGAAAGGAGCTAAAGAGCTGAATTAGGCTGCAAAAATAATAATAATAAAACAGATTGTTCATAGAGTTTTCCATCCATAAATCACAAAAGGCATTAAGTATCATTAGAGCCATTTTACAAATGAAACAAAGACGAGATATGATTTGCCTAGGGTGACTAGACAATTTATAGCATCTAGTCACTTTTGCTGACATCTTACACCAGCATCTGTGATCTGGATTTGCATAGCAGAATGCTAAATCCTTAAAAGCTCTCTATTCTGGATCTTAGCATTTAACTGGTTCTGTAGGAATGCAGATCTAGAGAGAGCAGATAGGTAGCTCGGGCAATGTGTGAGAAAGACAGGAAAAACGTGTGAGAAAAAGGATACAGAAAATAAACAGAATACTCAGTATTTTTGGTTAATAAATGGGAGCTGTGACATAGAGCAAGACAGGAACAAAGAACTGAGAATCTTAAGCATATGTTTTCCAAAGTGAAAAAAACAGGGTAAAGGAGGAAATGACAGGAAAAGAATATAAACGACAAGGGTTTCATATGGAAGAATTGGAGAAAGAAAATGAGAGAAGAGAGTAAAAAGGGGTGAAATGACAAAACTGTCTTTGGAAGTAAAAGCAGGATCATACTCACTGAGAGGAATCAAGACATCCACAGGTACAAAGATAAAAGGAACCCAATGGAGAACCTTTAAGTCAGATGCAATTTTAGGCCACCAGCTGTGAGCCATTCATCTCCAAGCTGCTCTAATACACAAGCAAGCCACATTTTGTTCAACAACATCAGACTTGGTATTCAGCAGCTCCTGGGTTCACTCACCTCTCTTCATGTCTCCACATTCAGCCCATGTGCTTGATGGGGATTGTCATCTGGGAGCCAAGGCACTCGGTGGGATTCCCGGTCTGAAATGCCTGGGACGATTTCTCAACAGCTCGATAGCACTAGAAACAGATTTCCCCACACTAGAAGGAAGCAGTGAATCAGTTAGAGGGCAGATTATTTTCCATCAAAGATCTACACATTATTTTGAAAAGAAAAGACAAAAAAAACAAGGGTCAGGTATTCTTTCAGCTGTTTATGGCACTTGGGAAATGATGATTCAACTTGGACTTTGTCAGTTGTATGACTGAGAACGTAAGCAGTCTGTGGGTAAGCAGGCACACAGATCTGGGAATATGCCTATAAAACTTAGTAAAAGAATCAAAAACTATAGACATTTTTTAAATCTGTCTGAGGCAGGAAGAAACAGTCATTTCCAAGGAGTGGATGAACAGAATGAAATTAATTTATCCTGACCTGTCTTTTGAGGGATGAACAAACAAAAAGTTTCACCTGTGAATCACTGGCAGAGTTGGCAGGTGCCCCAAACCACTACACTAAGATACCATTACGCTGTATAAATGTCCATGCAACTCCAAGATATCTGAATTTAAAAATAGGAAAGCTTTCCCATACTTCTGCATTCCTAACAGAAAGTTTTTCCAGGCTTCTTGAGAAAATAAAGTATTAACCCAACTAACATATAGTGACAGCAAAATAGTATTTGGTGAATACCAGGCACAACATTTCTCCTAACTGGCAGTGCTCTTTGTGTGACTCCAAGAGGCCAGAACATACAGAGTCACTGACAGAAATTTCCAGAGTGGCTTTTTAGAACTCCTGCAAAACAAAAATCCAGGCACATACATGCATTTCACATAGTACAACAAATCTAATAATCATTTTCTGTTTCTATTTACTTTTCCCTTTTTATATTTTTTTTCTTAAATGAATGAAAAAGTAAATGTCAAAATTTTTCAGAGCTCAAGAATAAGATTGTTCTAAATATTTAAAAGTTAAGAGCATTTGGCTCACCCCCGTAAGCATATGTGCACATGTTAAGAGTCTAAAAAACTCAAAAGCTTCTGAGAAGGCTTGATTTTGCATTTAATGAGTCATTGGGAGTTTAAGATTTTAACCTGAATGAATATGCTTCTGAAGCTGAGATTTCCTCAAAACACATCATTTCATTGGTCCCACTGAAGTCAATGGGAGTTTTACTGGTATAATATATACGGAGGTATTAGAAAGTGGAATAAACATAAAAATTATGTTGGGAAGTATCTGTCAAATGCTTTCATGAAATTGTGTCAAGCGCAGATAATCTAAGGAATAATAATCTAACTTCTTGGAACAGATCAAAGGAAAAGCTATAAATAATTCACCCATGACATCCCACATACTATTTTTGAGTACTTGGGACATTATTTCACCATAAATGTATACTAGAACAAGAATTGAAGACTACAAGACTAATATAAAAAGCGAAAATGGGATTGCCCTTATTGCAATTTGGGCTGTTCTATTTATAACAATTTCTGTCTCTAAGGAAGCTCCAAATGGCAGTCCTCTCATGTTTTGGATCAGTCTGGAAGAATCTTTTCATTTTGTCATTCACCTTCTTTTCTGGTTGGATCTATTCCAGAAAGTTCTCCATGGACAAGACAGAGAACCTGTGTTCATCCTGTAAATGAGAACCCTGACACTTTTCCTAGCAATTGCCAGCATTGCTAAGGCAACTTCTGCTACCTTGTTGTCAGTCCTATTCATTCAGTAGGTTACTTGGTGGCAGGTAAGTAATTTTAAAACTTCACAAGAATGTGAAGACCTTTTTATTTTTTTTGTTACACCTTCAAGTGAGGTCTGACCCACTCTCTGATTTGTGTTTGGCTCAAAATAAAGTTTGAAATTTCCTGAAGTTGTTTGTGGCAGAGGCATTGCACCACTGGAAGCACAAATTCTTATCTCAACAGATGGACTGGTATGGAAGTGATCTGTAGTCTCTTGATGTTGACTGCCAAATCTGTAGATCAAGAACATCTGTTATTGCTCACATTGCGAAATCCTCAGCTTGAAAAAGTAGAAGATGCTGGAGTAGGATTTGTCTCTAATTTGCTTAACTAGGAAGACTTTTTCTAAGTTGGTTGATGCTCCCCAACTATCTTACCACAGGCAGTAACTATATGCCAGATCACATGGAAAATATGGAAACTGGAAGATCTAGAAGATCTGCATGCAAATCTCTTAATGATACAGCTTGAGGGTGCTTAGTTTGAGCATTCATTGCTACCCATCATTATTTTTCAAACAATAGCTTATTTAGTGCAGCAAATTTTCATGGAAACTTTAGCATAATAAAATATTCCTTTTAAGTGTAATTGTTCTCTACCTATTAGTTCTTATTTCTTCAGTTTGTTCCAGGATTCTTTCTTCAGTATGCTTTGCTGCAATACTTACTACTATCAATCAAAAAACAGGTAGTTGCAAAACTTCTCCACAGCCCATGAAATGATTTAGAACCACTCAGTCACCCATGACAGCATCCTTTACATGTGTTACTCTCTTTCATCTTTTACTTGTCATCCTCACCACTCATAGCTTTTGCTAGTTAGAATGCAAGCTTTTGGATGGAGCTTATCTATGTGACTGCATCTCATCCAGCATCACACGATCTCAAATTTTGTGGTGCTTTGCAACAAAAGCAGAATTTTGATAAGAAATTTTTGTTGTTTTTTCGAGATTTTTTTTGGTGATGATTTTGAATGGAGAAGGACTGATGTACAAAAAATATTTAAAACCACAGTTTTAGGAATGAATAAGCACAGACAATTTATTTATTTTCATGCCACTATGAAATATGAATATGATAGAACTGCCTTTTTAAAATTGTGCATATATGTAACTTTCTAGGTTTCTCCTCAATGTACTAGTTAAATGAATGTATATGGTGAGTCACTGAAACCCTTTTCCATTATATGCCTTGCACTCTTCCCAAAGTCTGACTCAGAGACTTCAAATTCTTCAGCTACAGTGGTATTCTCAGGATAGCGTACAGGTGAATTATATGGACTTGCATGTGTAAAGTAGCATGTTTTCTTGAATAAATGCATTGGATGGCACCTTATATGTAGTTCTAGAACAAACTGTAAACTTCAAAGAAACACTACCTTTTCCCCTTCAAAAGTATGTCCAAAAATGCTATGAGGTTTAGTAAGAAAGCTACACTGCATGGAAATTATACAAGATAATTGCACCAGCCTCCAAAGAATGAAAAACTGCTTTTTGGTCACTTATTTAAAAAATAAAATAAAATAAAATAAAATAAAATAAAATAAAATAAAATAAAATAAAATAAAATAAAATAAGATCAAGTAAAATTAAACTTCCCAAACAGAATTTCTTCACTTTTGTGCAAATTACTAGAAACCAATGCTATGCCAAATAAAGGCAGTAGAAATGGCATCTAAATCCCAGATGATATAGTAGGCTTGTATACAGATATAGAAGAAATAAACTCACTCCTCTGTGTTCTTCAAAGGTTCTTCAGCTTGTTTAGGGGCAATAAAACTAATACCATGAAGCTCATAGCCAACCAATTCATCACTGTTTTCTTTGTGAATCATTTTTCATCAAAAAAAAAAATAAATCTTTCTACACATAATAAATCTACTTAACTCTTCATTAGTGTTGCTTCTCTAACTATTTATAATGAAGTAAATCATAAGGCATTGAGGAATGTGTAAGTAATAAATTAAAGATGTAAAGAATTTTAGATCATCTGACTGTTAATTGAAGGTGTTGTCATCGCTGAAATATATAATCAATATATCTCTTGTTTTATAAAGCAACAAATATGTCCAGTGGAAGAGTGTTCCAGTTTTATCTCTGTTCCATGGACTGCACATGGCATGGACTGCCTTGAATGTTTTCCTTCTGTCATTTTAATAACTTTTTGCATTTCTGAACATGTAACGTTACACTATCTGTTACTACTTACCGTGAAACATCCTTTTGTAGACTGCCTATCTGAATAGACTCCTTCTGTAAAAAATTCCCTGTGTTGGTGTTGGAATTTTAGTTGATGGGCTTCAATACCCATTAAATGAGCTAAAGCAAAAATGCTACTTGCATCAATATTCCAATTCAACCACTCATGAGTAAATCCTGATTAAAAAACTTAAAGTAAAATATATCAGTGTTTTAATCCATGTTTCTCCCACTTCCTGTACATTTTCCCTTTTGACTGTTTAGGATTAGTGAAATTTTGGCATAGCTCAGTTTACTGAGAATTTTGCTAATCACATAATGGATCAAAGACAGTATATTTCCATGCATGTGGATAGCATCAAAAGCATTGCAGGAAGAACTAACAAGTATTATTTTACACTGAATTTTTGTGCATTAAAAACAATTTCTTCCTTTCTTTTATTCTTGTAGAGTTTTACGGATATAAAAGCTTAGATATTGTGATTTTCTGTCGTAGTACTAATACTTAATCATTGGACCTATAAAGGAAGTAGAGATATTCAAAAAATGGTGCCATCAGGGCAGGGAGATTGGAAGAAGACTTCATTCACATAAATTATTATATGAACAGAACAGAGTTAAACTGTGTTGGCAAGCCATGCTTTTAAAATAGAATCTGTCTAGAACATGGTTATTTTAATCATAGAATCATAGAATGGTGTGGGTTGGAAGGGACCTTAAATATCATCTAGTTCCAACCCTCCCGCGCCCCCCCCCCCCCCCATGTGAAGGAATGCCACCCACTAGATCAGTTGGCCCAAAGCCCCATCCAACCTGGTCTTGAACACCTTCAGGAATGAGGCATCCACGTCTCTGGACAAACTGTTCCAGTGTCTCACCACCCTCTGAGTAAAGAACTTCCATAATAAATCTGATCTAAATCTCCCTTCTTTTGGTTTAGAATCATTCCCTGTTGTCCTACTATTATCTGACCAAGCAAAAATTGCTCTCCATCTTTTTTATAAGCCTCCTTTAAGCATTGAAAAGCTCCAAAAAAGTCTCCCTGGAGACTTCTTTAGGCTGAACATCCCCAGCTCTCTCAGCCTATCTTCATAGGAGAGATGCTCCAGCCTTCTGATCATCTTCATGGCCCTCCTCTGGACCTATTCTAACAGCCCTACATCCTTCTTGTGCTGGGGACCCCAGACCTGGATGCAGGACTCCAGGTGGGGCCTCATAAGGCAGAGCAGAGGGTGGCGATCACCTCCCTCAACCTGCTGTCCACTCCTCTGTTCATGTAGTCCAGGATGCAGTTGGCCTTCTGGACTGCAAGCGCACACTGCTGGATCATGTCAAGTTTTTTGTCCACTAGAACAACCCAGTCCTTCTCTGCTGGGCTGCTCTCAATGAGTTCTTCTCCCAGTCTGTGTTCATGTCTGGGATTGCCCCGACCCAGGTGCAGCACCTTGCACTTGGACTTGTTGAACTTCTCTATGTTGACATGGGCCCACTTTTCAAATTTGTCCATGTCCCTTTGAATGGCATCCTTTTCTTCTGTTGTATGAACTGCACTCTACTCAGCATGGTATCATCAGCAAACTTGCTGAGGGTGCCCTTGATCCCACTGCCTATGTCATTGGTAAAGATATTAAACAGCACCAGTCCCCAGGAGAGACACCACTTGTCACCGGTCTTCACCTATGAATAGAGCCAATAATAAAAGATATATCATAGTAACTCTTGTACAAATCCAGAAAATAGGATATCTGAATATCTGGATATCCAGTATATCTGAAAATTAGCATATTTTGTCTTCTCCCGAAGTAACTTGGTGACTGAGATCTTTTATTTCACCCACTCTTTAAGCTCTGGAGTCCCCCAAGGGGAATCAAATTAGATTTTGTGCCAGTAAGAGCAATAGGAGAAATTTCAGAATAATTGTGGACTTCCTCTGTCCTCTAGCAACCCTTCTACTATGCACTTGAGCGTACTGCTCTTTGAGCTGCCCCAACTACTACCTTGTTCCCCAAGTGCAAGTGATGGGTCACAGTCATGATTCCATTTTGCACTGCTAAGTAGTACAACATGTATCTTTAAAAACACCATGCAGGAATACAACCCTTTTATTTATAGCATGCCTACAACAATGTAAGCAAGAAACATCCACCAAACTTGAGCCTATTATCAGAGGATAACATGATTTCAAACACCCTCCCCATACACACCTTCATGAAAGTCCTATTACAGAACCATAACTGTGGAAATGTCAACCATAATAGCTAAATCTGTGCAAAGATGATTGGAGGGTCATCTGAAGAACCTGGAGATTAGAATGAAGGACAAGAAAGCTACAGAGTACTTGCAGCAAGAACAAACACCTCAGGTACAGTGAAGCACTCTTGACAGATATGTAATGTGAAGGGTTATTGATGCAGAATATCATTTTGCCTCCCCAGAGTCACCTAAATACTAAGAGGCTAGACGTAATGCCTCATGCAAACAAAGAATGTCTTTTTCAAGGAAGCAGACATCCTTTTTTAGCTGGATTAAATTTAGAGGTTTTGGGAGTCAATGGGAAGCAGTTTGATACTAACTTTTTGACATACCTTTAAGAAATGCAGTTTATAGTATACACTTATGCTTGAGACACTGTACGGGTGTAACCCCTGAGTATACTGAGAAAGAAGAGAGATCCTGTACCTTTTCTGCAGCTGTATTGGTTTTAATATACCTGTGAAGTATTCAAAATCCCCTCCTGAAACTGGAAACATTTAATAAAAATTGACATTGAGGTCATGTCTCACATGCCAAAATTCTTCAGAACAGGAAGTAACATTAAATTAGAGTTTTACAACAATCTCTGATTCAGACTCTCAACACAAGTGCAATGTAGGTAAGAAAGGATAATTGCTTTCTGTTGCTGCAGAATTTAATTCTATATTCTACCTTAAAAACAAATACAAGCATGAATATACCCTAAAAAAATCTTCTAACAAGCATATCTCCTTAACTACAAAGTTCTTCCAGATAGCTTTTCTTTCCTTGCTGATTTTTGATTATAGCACTTCTTTGACTGCAACCTTAGCCTTTTTCAACACAGGGGGTTAGGTGTTTTTTTGTTTGTTTGTTTGTTTTTGTGGGTGTGTTTTTTGTTTGTTTTTGTTTTGTTTTTAATATTTTCTATTACAGAATAATGGTAGGGGAAAAATAAAAATAAAAAATAATAATAATAAAAAAACACCTCTTGACATTTAGACCTATTTCCTCTGTGTCCCAGATTGCATAGATGCATTTGAAAACAATATTCTGACAGTGGTAGTTTTTTTCTGCTAGCATCTTGGACACATGTATATCTTAACATTCTGTGTGTGATGTCTTTCAAGACATAGTTTAGTTATGTTTGGTTGGTTGGTTGGTCGGTTTGGTTTTGGACTCAGACTGCTCCAGCTGAAAAGACTAAATCAATTAGGCTTGTCAGTGTTCATGCTGAACCTAAAACAAAGAGGTTGAGAGATCAAGAGAAAACTTTACAGGTTTTTACAGAGATCTTCCATAGAAGTTGGACAACCTATACTCTTACCATCACTACAATTGTTTGTAATCTTTTTATTGAAAAATCTTTTAAACAGATCTCAAAATATATTTGCATCATTCCATTTTACAAATATCTAACCCCAGCTGCAAAGGCAAAACAAACATCCAGAGTCAAAGCAGGCCAGAAATTCTAACCAGCCCCCTTAGCCAATGGCTGTGAACCTGCAGTGCATGTATCCTTGAGGATTTAGGAATTTCTTCTAAAAGTCTAGTGAGAAGTAATTTAAAATAAAACAACTCCACATTTTTAACTCAGCAACATACAAGTGTTTCCATTTTCAGGAGCTTACTAGCAAGTCTGTTATTGTCTGGAAATTGTTCAAATATTATGGAGAACAGTAGCAACATGAAACCATGGGGAAATTTAGGAGAGCTAAAATACTGAGCAGCAAATAGAATTATAAATCCCATAATTACAAAAGGAGATGGTTCTTTGAGAAAATACCTTACCCGCAGGTATACTTGATAAATATTTTAGGAGTAATTTGACAAGTCTGTGCTTGTCATCAGCTGTTAGAAATGTCTTTCATAAACTGTTTCTAAAGTAATCCACAATCCAGAAGACAATCCAGCACCACATATGGCTGCTGTTTGGACCAAAAACCTAGCTGGAAATTATTACATATACAGTCTCCATGAATAATGAAAAATAAATATAGTCTTTGGATTCCTCAGCTGCATAGGAACAACAGTATAGCTGTACAAATATTTACTGCTGTCTTGATATGTGTTAAGGACATAAAATCTGCACTGCCACCACAGCATGGAAAACATCTGCTATTATTTTAATTCAAATAATAAATGACAATATTCTTTATAGTTAAATCTATACAAAATTTGCATCTTCAATTGATAAATGCAAAATTACAGAAAAACATTTTAGAAAGGAATGCAAATGTTAGATGTTGCAGTAAAGTATTATGATCCATGTCCTGGGCATCTTACATCTTCATGCCTCAGACCTTGCTCATGCCACAGAAGTATATATGATTCTCACCTCACCAAGCATTACACAGCAGCTGAGGAGCTGTCTCCCTTACCTACCCTAGGAGTGATATATGGTGGAGTTCTCTCTTAACTGTTTATGACAACAATGAGGCAGGAGAAACACTGGCCTCTCAGGTGGCTAGTCTGATGTTAAATGCAGATGTCTCCAAAGTTTTCAAACATTCAAGCTGCCTTTCACTCCGTGTTCAATGATACCTCCATGTAATCATAGAATCATAAAATCATAGAGTAGCTCAGGCTGAAAGGGACCTTAAAGATGATCTAGTTCCAACACCCCTTCCAACCCACCATATCAGGTTGCGCAGGGCCTCATCCAGCCTGGGGCCTTGTCTAACCTGGTCCTCCCACTTAACTGAAGTTTCTAGAAGAGAAAGTCCTGCACCCCACACACTGATGCGTTGCATCAGTGAAGTCTGTGAGTTTAGGGACAGCAAAAAAGCTAGGGCTTGCTTGTTCCTAACCTCTTTGCTTTCCGTCAGTGGAAGTCACTTTGTTCAATTTCACTACCATGCACACAGTCTATTGAGGAGCTGGGACAATGTTATATGCCTCCACACATTTTGTCATGCATATAGAGCAGAAGAATATACTCTAGAAGTAGATTCTGAGGAAGCCGAAGTACATAAATGGTCCCCAAGATTTAGCCTCTTTTATTTACTGAAATCAGGCTCTGCCTAACCCCGTGAACTATGTAGAATAAAGTCTGAGGATTATTGTGATTTATATTCTACTTGACATTTAACCACAACTGTGTGTGCATAACAGTGTCCAATGGAAGTCAACATTCAAGCAAAGTCTACCAGGTGAGTTATGTAATTAGATTTGAGCAGAAATTAAGATAAGTAAGGCAGACTGTTACTGTTAATACCATATTGCCTCAATATTTAACCAATCCCAAATATATTATATATATATATAATAAAAAAAAAAAAATAAGCTTTTTATTTTGCAGTAAAACACTCTTGAAAATAAACTCATAGGAAATACCATCCTCTACTGCACAAACGAGCATAATATTTTCTGGCTTATCTTTGATGTAGACTTAATTTTCTGCACACAGGTGTTTTACGTTTTTAACTATATCTCCCACTGGTAGAATATCACATCGTCCTGTGAGGAGATGTTTTTCAATAGGAGATATCATCTTCATATTTTAGAGTCTTTACAGTCACTGTACAGTGTCCTCAGTCCCGTGTAGCTAGGACCAAGCAGACTCTATTTTTGGTTGCTACCACTCTTAAGACAGCAGGCATCTTGATATCCTTTACAACTGGCACCGTCTATGTCATCAGATACCCTATGCTTGGTGTGGTATTTGGTTACATGTCTTGAGTGGGCTAGGTGTACAGGTCTATTGTATAACAACCAGACAGTATACTACGGTAATGAGATGCAGGGTCAGTTCAGCCTCACTCCAGCTTCATGGATCATTACATTACCCTGTTCATTTTGGCTTCTCTCCCTGTCCTCAGAAAATTGCATGGTTTTGTACATATGAGAAAAGGAGAGAATGTACAGAAAACCTTGACGAATTTCCCTGCTATTTCTGGAATGCAGCACAGTGAAACTGTGATCTTTCCCACGCAGACACAGGGCCTTCTTTGCTACTGACAGAATGAACATGTTTCAGCTGAAACCCTGTGAAGAACAGTTGTTAAGAAGAGGCACTAAATAATACGTATCTTGTCTTTTATTGTTATATTTATCAAAGATGTAACAAAAATTTATTTCAAAACATAAAATGTAATGAGATGGCTTGTACAATATCAGCATGCAGGGGCCAGGCTCCCTGTCAAAGCCTTATTCAGATGTTAGACTGTCTTGACTAATCCTTCTTAATCTTATCATCAGCTGCCATCATGTCAAGATATGTCAGCCTTAGAAATGAAGAAATATCTTAAGGAAATAATGCCTTGCTAGCAATAATGCTGAATTTGGATTTAGTAGGAAGATAATAACCTATCTTTTGTTGAAGAGCCATCTTACACAACTTGTACTAGTTCCCAAATGCGTTCTTTTTTTTCTAAGAGCTGCTCAGGAACAAAAATAAAAATTGAAATTTAAAAAGTGTTTTACCTAAGGTGTTTCACCAAAATTATGCTTTAAGGGAAAAATAAACAACAAAAAAATCCTGCAGTGGAGATCCAGCTAAGGTAATTGGATTGCAGCTCAATGTCCTGATGTCCAGGAGCTGATTGTAAATGAAACATGAGCTTGCATTTGAATGTGTACACTTTTGGACTTATATTTCATCAGACAAACTGTAGCTAAACTTGATCTATGACTGACTTACAGTACAAGGATTGGTATACTGGAGTGATTGTTTATTAGCAGTGCTGACTGTCATGGTAATCACACTGTTTTCACTATAGTGGTTCTGAAAATAGGGACAATTTCAAATAATGGTTGTGTGCTTATAGCCATATCTAAAAACAGTGCTTCTAGAGAACTAAGAGAAAATTGTTTTCATTCATCTTTGAAGAGCTATTGTTGAACAATTACTCATTAGAAAGTAAAGAAAAATAAACATTGTAACAGAATACATGGGTAAAGGCATGGAACCAAACTCAACAACCTCAGCAGGCCCTGAATCACAACCACACAAAAGAAGGACCTTGCTTTTCTGTAAATGGAGGGGTTTTGTTTGTTTGTTTGTTTTCTCCAGGAATATAAAGAACTTAAATACTGATGTTCATTTTGCTTTAGGATCTCTGATGTGTAGATGTTCAGAACTACCAAGTGCCCATGTCAACCATAATTCCACTCTCACATTACCATAGAAAACTGTAACAATCTGCTTTGAAGACAGGAGACAATTTATGACCATAAAATCCCATAATCATTTATCTGCTTATTTAGTGAAACTTTCCATTCTTACAATCCTTTATGCTGTGTTTATCAAAAGAGAAAAACGGCACATGATATTGCCTGTACGAAATTCCTTTTGTCTCCATTACGTGTCTTATCCATTAAGTGGACTAAGGGTAAGCTTTGCCCAAGTAACCCTCTAAGTAACTTTTGCTCATGTCTATGCAAAAAGAAGCAGATAGTTATATTCTAGCTTCAAGACTGTGACTGGTGCATCACTTTCAACTTTGGAGTTGTTTAGGCACATTAGTATGTGATTGTCCATGTTGCTAAGTCTCGTCTATCATTTTAATCATATTGGTCTTATTGGCAAATTATCCAAATTACATGACTCCGCCAAAGAAATCTCAGAAAAATATAGTCTCTCATCAGATGCTTCTTTATTCACATGGTCATGTATGAATTTGGAAGGAAATACAGGAAATATTAGCCAGTTTTCTCTTTGGACTTCTTGTTGTTTTCCTATTTGAAATAACAAATAGCAAATAATAATAATGATAGTAATAATACAGAAGTGAAAAAAAAAATAAACAGAACATATCTCCAGCTTTCAGTTTCAATCCATTGCTTAATTTCAGAAAGAAACTTGGGCCCAGTCCTAGTTTTCTCTGAACTAATTCACACCAAGGAACTGAGTACACAGGAGAATTTCATTAGGTAGGTATAGAAGAATTTTCATCAAGAAAGCAGATGATAATATCAAGAACAGATCACAGAGAGTCAGAAAACATCAGAGTGGCAATTTAGAAATACTCATATTGCGAAGGGCAATCAAGGGAGAGGAAAAGGTTTGTACCATACATGTATGAAACAAAGCAAACACTTTCACCCCTCTAAAACTGGGCCATAATTACCTAAATTTCTTTAATGAAGCTTTCCTGTCTGATTAAAAAATGTTCATTGATTTGAATGTTTTACTTGACTGTTTGATAAAATTCACAACTTTAACAAGGAAAACTTAGTTATATTGCCTATAATATGCCTTCCTATATTCTCTAAGCTGCTGTATGTCTGACAATTAATCACCAGCTGTAATTGTTATCAAGTGCAGTGCACACTACAGGTAGTCTTCAACACACAAGATTGATGGGAGCCATGGTAGGAAATTCAATTAGATATCAGATAATTTGTTCTGAGATAATTTGCTTACTGTAACTTGCTTGGACTCCTGGGGTATTTTGCTAAAGATCTTAAATGTTACAGACTTTTCCTGCACACATCACAAATCTGATTATCTGTTTATTTGCCCTTTGTACCGACAGAGTCTCTCTTGCCAGTCCCAGGCATATGAAAATCATGAGTCAGCCCTAAGTCATCAAATTATGAGTTTAGATGCAGAAAAGAAATCACAGTCTTTAAAAAGAATAAGCGTAGAAGTTCTTATCTTGTTTCTGATAGTACCTGTTTTACAATGTTAGGATAAAAACTAGGTTAAAATGTTTCCTTTACTGTTCAGTGTCAGAGTTCTTTGGATAAAGAATAAATGAACAGGTTATATAATGCAGTCAAAGCAGCTAAGAAGCAAGGATTCCAAAACACACAGGGGCCATATGCTCTCACCAAATGCTGTCAGATGGGGGAAGGACAGAATGAAAGATTTCTGTTGTAGGCCTGTTGTCATCCTGTTCAGCCTAAATGTTACCAAAAGGAACCTCCCCATTTACCCTGAAATGGGTTGGAGTGCAGCTAAACAGAGACAGGAATAAATAATACAGCAACAACAAAACTAAACAGATTGTAAAGAGATGTAATTAAATTCACAAATCTGAACCTCTTAGAACATTAGCACAAGGGCTAATGCTGCTTGACCTAGGATGGTTGTTGATGCTACACCCACTGCAAGACTCCCACCAGAAAACAGCAAGGGAAAATAAAGAAATAAATGAGTGATGCTCCCAGGAGCACTTTAGGAACAACCCTTTCTGTCTGCCATAGTTATCATTCAGCCTGCAGCATCACAGCGCTAGCTGGTTAGAGACAGCAATCTAATCATCGCACTGCAGTAAGATGGGAAAACACCATCCCGGCTGCTGAAATAGAGGAAATGCTTCACAGGCAGTGGGCAGCTGATAATTGCTGATGTCAGACAAGCTTACTGTAGGGAAGGATTTCATCCCCTCCACCCCACCTCCCAGCAGTGGCACCCTGTACAGCAACGTGACAGTAGTCCCCAGCAGTGATCTGAGACTCTGCAGCTTACAATACCATTACAAGCCTGAAGCTTGATCCTGCAAAGCACCAGAGACACTCTCACCCTCACCAGCCTCAGCGTTACTATCCAACATTCTACTCCCTGGGAGAGACCACTTGCAGTAATAAAGCTTGCATTGGGAAAGATTGGCATTGTACAAACCCTTGCTTTGCAGAGCATTTTCTACACAATCACATCCTGCTCTGTTTGCCTTTATTTTGGTCTTGCCTGCATTATATTTATAGGATATAATACACCACATTGCTGCTAGATATACCTCCAAGGCATAATCTTTCTGAAACAGTTATACTGCTCTTTAGCAGCAGCTACCTGATACAAAATAGCACATTATGTGGTCTCAAAAAATAACAAAAACAACAATAATAATAATAATAGCATTCTGAAGGTTTTATTAATATATAATTATATAGCTCTGTAGTTTGACAGTGTAAGGTCTCCTTGTGGTTTGCCAATCACATATGAATTTGGGTGATTATTCACTTGCCACTGAAACATCTCTGTGAAATTACAGGGGGGGGTAAAAAGTAGTCCAGCTCTCAATGTTGTTCTTGGCTTTCAACATGATTCTTCATGAAATGGATCAAGATTCAAGTAACAAAAAGGGGTACAAAGGTGTTTGTTTATAATAATGGTATTTTTTAAAAGAGGAGGCAGAAAATACCAAAACCATTCATCATCATCTCAACCCTTACATACCTGTAGCTGGCCCCATATTCAGACTCAAAACTTTCCCCAAGTTCCATATTTAGTCTACATTGAACAATTGTGCAGGTTTTATATTAATTACTGAATCAGTTGATATTGCACAAGACAATCTAATTCATCGGTGTCGGCTTTTAGAAAGCTTTTAGGCAATATTTTCCCTTAACACTCGGCCACAGTTTCTGACTTTGATTGTGTCTGTCTTAAGCTCACAGACATCGTAGACAGCTCTTGGCCCTATAGCCAAATAAAAGGTATCTTCAGAGGCTTCTCCACAGATCTAACTCCAATGAAAGTGCTGCCAGCAGTTCTCTACAATAAATTTACTAGAATTAAGCTGTGCCTTACAGAAGTAATATGCCAGTATGCCAAAAATGCTGTCATGATGAACTTTATTGTGGATACCACTGGAGCTTGTTTTGACACATGGGAAGAAGACTCACAAGGGGGGAAGTCTCCATGGAAATATTTTAGCCTACAAATAATTTAGAAAGGAGAGGATGCTGTACACTGAAAGTTGTTTTTTTTTTTTTTGCTTTTATAAGTGAACTCTCAAATGGTCTGGATTTAGAAATGCTAAGCAATACTAAGAGTTTTGTCCAATAATTGAAAGCAGATGGTGCATAGCTAGTTTTACACTATGGAATATTTCTGTATATACATAAAAATTTGGTTAACTTATTTTTCTAAATGACCTTTTTGAATTTCACAGATTAGGCTTTGCTTTTTAACTCTTGGTCTACAGCAAGTATGGCTGTATTTCATCATCATCCTTACTCCATCCCCAAACTTTCTTTCTTTGGTATATGAAAAGGCAAAGAAAACAAGAGACCTTTGTGTTTTCATTCACAGAACACACTGTGAGTTCTCTATGTTAAGGAGATACTCAGAGCAAACATTTCCCAAAAAAGGAAGGGACTCCTAGTATCATAGTTTCCTACTAAAATCTCTGCCTAACAGGATTTGAAACCCTCTCTATGCTTGTACAGGCCCAACTCCTCTGAGTACTCCTAGGTTCAGCAATGCAGCATCAACCCCCAAAAAAACAGATTGTAACTAAATATCATAACCTTGCATGTGTTCTTTCTAGTGTTCACTAATCAGTTGAAGCTATCAGTCCTGTGTGTTAGGTACGAGGCTCATTCAGCAACGTCAATTTCAGCAATATGTCAGATGCAAAATGAGTATGCAAAGAACGTCCAAGTTAGCTAGAACTTTGAGGTGGATCCACATAGACAATTTCCATAAAGTGAGCCCCCCAAAGAGATTCAAGGACTTTTCTGTGAGCAAACAAGCATGCAAGTAAGCAAAAGAAAGAAAGAATTAAAGGACGAAATAGGGAGTGAACAATATCTACAAGAAAAAGTACAACCCAAAGGTGATTTTGTTAGAGTACAAGTAAGAGTTAACGTTTTGAAAAATAAATAAATAATTAAATAAAATCTCAAAGCCACTAGCTCAGAGTGCAAACAAGAGTTGATAATCCAGTCTCTGCCTGTTCATGGTATTGCTGTTTCTAGAACAAGTTTCAGGAAATACAGTGACTCTCTGAGCTGTTCCAAGCACTGCACAGCCCTTTGGCCCCCAAAAAGTTTCCTTTATGATACTCCTGAGGGCCGTCTGCTCTCCACTGAAGTTGTCCCCCTGCAGGAGACCAGCCATGGACTCTGATCTTCATGCCTGCCCTCTCTCTCCCTGACCAAGCTCTCTAGTCTGGAGTCCCTCTCCCCACATTTCAGGAGGTTCAGTGACTGGTTGTTTAACCAGTCACCTTACTTAGTCATACTTCACCTTAAAAAGTATAAAGAAAAAGAAAAAAAAAATAAAAAATAAAAACACATCTCCATTGGAAAACAACTAGGAGTAGTAGAAAGAGAAAACTACTTTCCAAAGATTGCTAATGAACATTGACAAGAACTTGCTTCATGGTTTTTTGTGTAATCTTTCATACTAGTATGATTTATAAACTGACTTCTGTTCTATAAGCATCATTCAGCTTCATGTCTTTATCTTTGCACTCTTATCAGTCAGAAAAAAATAAATTCCTGTATTAACAGAGCCACTTGGGCTTGGTATAACTTACAGTAAGTAATAGAAATTAATTAAACATTACCACCAAAAAGCTCCATCTTACTGAAGAAACCTTTTATTAAACATTCAGCAACTGCAGTTGTTCAGGAGGGATGAACAAACTCATCCTTTTTTTTTTTTTCTTTTTTTTTTTTTTCCTTTTTTTTCACAGTACCTTCAGACTCATTTAAACCACCAGGCAAATTATGAATGTTATTTAGAACCTTTAAAAACTTATACTGAGCTATTCATCACAGAAAAATGGAATGTTTGAATTTATTTGCCTGGCATTTATATGTACCATGCATCCTTTGGAAACCACAAAGCTGTCAATCCATTATATATGGAAACAAGACCAGAAATAGGTGCACAGTGTTTCAGACAAAACTTTCAGACTGTCTTGTGCAATCACTTCTTCCCCAAGTCTGCTTAAAACCTCTCAGTTCTTGCAAAATTGATGCTTATTGCATTAAACACTAATAACATTAGTCAAAATTATAACATTTCAAAGATTTGGAAATTAACACTTTGTCTCTGATTGCTAATGTTGGTTTTAAACCACTATATTTCATGCAAAGCAGCAGTATTTCTTCTCAGAGATATTTGCCTTTCTAAGAAGTTCATGTTTAACTGATATCATGACAGTTACTGTATTATCTTTTCAATTAACCTCTTTTATATATTTCATTTTACAAACTAGAAAATGCAGAGGGTTTCTCAGTTTACCTGGCTCTCAGAAGAGAAGAGTGAATAGTTTATAACAATCAACTCTTCAATGCATTCCCACTTTTTCTTTTCTTGCAGATAAACCACCTTTAGTTAAAGCATGTAGTTTCTTCCTGAATGCATTTCTCAGTGGTATCTGACCCTTAACAGAACCAGGGCCATGAAGGGGAACACTCTGTGCAGAATACAGCCTTATATACAAGATATATAAGAATAAGATACACAAGAACATAAGAGCATCTTTCAGGTTCTTGTCCCTTGCAGACACAGTTAAAACAACCTAGATGAGGAAACTACCAACTGCCTGAAATTTTTTCTGGGCACCCTATTTGTGTATGCCAGAATAAGTCTTGTAGCAGTCTTTTGAAGATGGGAAAAGTCTGGCTTGCCTCCTTGGCAGCAGGGAAGCTAAGCCTAACAGAGACTAATTGATACACGTCATATGAACATAAGCTAGCCAAACTGGACCCATCTACCCTGTTCCTTATAACACCCTGTGGAAAATGCTTAAGCAAGTATAATAATAGGCAGAGTGACTTTGTCCACATCCTGCTCCCAGTTGAGGGTGAAGCTGTTCGGCAGAAAAGCCAATAGAAACTAGAACACCTGTAGTCCTGCCCTCCACCCAGTCCTGCCTATCCCTTTGTCCAGGCATTGACGCAAATGAGCCTCTGTGATGAACCACTTCAGCACACAGAAGTGACAGGAAAGTACCCCTACAACTAAGAGATTAATTGTCCTTTATTCTACAGCTCATCACAACAACAGATGTATACCAATGACAGCATAAGAGGCATCCTGGAGGACACCTGGCTTCAGACAGGGCAAGACCTTAGCAGTGTTGGTCCAGGGATTTATACTGCTGTGTGTCTGTTTGAGCTTTCCCCAGGCAGAGTGAGTAGCCACAGCTTCTGACTGATATACCTCCATATCCCTGTTTTGCCATTGCTATTTCAACACCTCTAGATTTTTAGCATCCACAAATATCAGTGAGTTCCAAGACTAACTCTGCACTGAATGAAAAAGTGCATGCCTAAAACTTGATACCTGACTGCATCTCTGTTCTCTCAACCCTCTCTCTTCCTACCTGAAGCACACCAGTATATTTAATCTGTCTTGTATAGGAGCTACTCTATACCCCAGCAATCCTTACCACCTTCTATATGCATAACATATATCTATCTATAGAGAGAGAGAGGGAGAGATAATGCTTTTGAACTTACATTAAACCTTCTTGAAAATGGAAGTTGTGATTCTTAGATCTCCACAAATGTATTCAGGAAGAAGATAAACTATGATTATTCACAGTGACATAAAAGGCAAAACAGTAAACACCATTTTTTTTTTTTTTTTTTTCCCTAATAGTTCCTAATGTTCTGCCTGCTTTTTCAAATAGTACTGAGCACTCAGCCAATATGTTTACAGAACAAACTCCAGTGACTCCAGGCTGTCTTACATGGCAACATAATGCTGATTTAGATTCTTTCACTGTAGGTCTACAGCAAGGACAGTTAGTTCTGCAACCTTTACTTTGTATTTCTAGACACCAAATACAAATTTCCTTTCATGTTGCCAGCTGTATATTGAAATATAGGTATTGGTATATTTATATGTGTATTATACACGCGTGCACACACACACTTTAATTATGCAATGTATAATTAGCATTAGTATATTTAATAGCACAGGCCTCAGCACAGATGCCTAAGGACTTCCATTCTTCTCCCTTGTGTAATCTGACCATTTACTGCTGCTCTTCATTTCCTACCTTTCAAACAGTTATTAATATGCAGAAGACCTTCTCCCCTGTCCTACCACAACTTAATTTCTCTAAAAGCCTTTTGCAGAGGACCTTGTCAAAAACCTTTTTGGCAGTGTATCAACTGGATCACTTTTCTACATATTCAACAATGATCAAACAACTTTAATAGATTTTAAAGTACTAATTCCCTTTCAAAAGCTGTGTTCAGTTTTCCTCGTTATATTATACTTACCTTTGTATTTATTAGTCCTTGGGTGGCTTCTAATATATCACACACCAGCAAATTTTAACAGACTCAAGTTTTCTGAATTCCACATCCCCATTAAATCATTTTTACAACTCAAATTTGTATTTGCTATTTTACTCTAATCTAAGACGGTAATTGATTTAATCAATAGGCTTCATAGCTGAAAGGTTCCAATTTCATTTTTATGTTCTCTTAGGGCTTCCAGGTAAACAGCACCCAGTTTTGTAATTTTTCTGCTTTCACTCAGTCTGTTTCTTCTAAATCTTATTCTTCTGACACCTTTGTTTGAGGCAGTTCTGTTTTAAACTCTGATCCATGTAACACAAAGCCCTCTGGTTTCAGTGTCTTCTTGGTAGTGAAGCTCACTGAAAATAATTGGTTTAATATTTCTGTATTTTTGTCCTGTGAGAACTCCTATTAAGCCATAATCATTCATTGGTGCCCAAGTCTTTTCTGGCAGGCTTCCTAGTATATTTGACAAATAAGTGTATTTTTAATTTTTATGTCTTTAGAAAATTGTTCCCCAAAGTCTTTTTTTCTTTCTTTCCTGCTTTATTAATTTTACATTTAACTTGCTCATGTTTTCTGGTTTTGTTTTTGTTTTCCATTTGAATGTGATGTTCATTTTTCTGTCTTAACTCTTAGTAATCCCCTTACTCTGGTGTTTAGAGACTTCTTTGGGATTCTTTTCAAAGTTTTCTTTTTCACAAAATCACAGAATGGTTGAGGTTGGAAAGGAGCTCTGGAGGTCATCTGGTTCAGCCCCCCTGCTCAAACAGGGACAGGTGGATCACCTTGCACAGGACCATATCTAGGCGGCTTTTGAAGATCTACAAGGATATGTGAAATACATTTTATAGAATCATTAAGGTTGGAAAAGACCTTCAAGATCATCTGGTCCAACCATTTATTCTGAGGTTCCAGCACAGTATATTTAAGCAATATCCATGTGACCCCATAAATATATTTTTTTTTTCTCTTGGCTCTTTCTTTTCATCCCTGGGAAGTAGTTTCTTGATTTATAAGTAGTTCTACATTACTATGGAAAAAGAGCTAAATCTGAATGTATTGTAATAATTATTGTATAGTGGCTGTTTAGTAGTAATTTCTAACCTTGGTCTTGGACCCGGGTAATTCAAGACTTGTTTCTCCAGATGTGGTTCCAATGACTTAATGACTGCTTTAAGAAGCAGTCATTTCTAGGGTCTAAAAACCTCTGCATCACATCCCATCTTGACCATAATTCACCCTTCCTTCTTGGGAGTATACATGATGTTAGCCTTTTCTGTCAATATGACCTCTACAATCTCCATGAAAATATCATTACCATGGTCACTAAACTGGGCAAAATTCAGAGTATTTAAATCAATAGAGACTTTGTGTTAAGTCAGTGTAGAGCCGGGACTAAAGCTCATATCTTCTAATTCCAAGCTTTTTCTTTAGTCAGCATGTTTCTGTTTACACTCATTTCTGTCCCTAACAATCTGACTTTCAACAGCAGCACGTAGATGAATAATCAGCAGCACTAATTTCACATTCAGTTGAAGAAGTCCATTGCCAGGAAGCGGGATTCCAGAGGAAGCACAGAGCTTTACCAGTCTTGGGGCTACATCCCTAGAAATGGGCATGATGCTCTACAAACTGAATCCCTGTAAAACAAGCATGCAAGTCTTTCATAGTGTGAACTTCACTGATCATTTCAGTGCCAATTTGGGGTCCTAGTCCTCCAGACTGAAGTACTATGGGGATCTAACATCTCGGATGATGCTTTATGGTGTAAAGCTTAGCCTTTTCTTTTGACCACAACATAGGAAGGAAGCATACAACCTTATTCAGTGCTGCATTCATGCCTCAGCCTGTTCAAGGCAGCCCCTCTGTATTGGCCAGTTGGTTCCTCCAAATACAGAGACCACGGTCCAGACTCCTCCTCCAGCCTCACAAAGAAAGAAGGGAGGAAACTTTCTTTCTCTTTCAGACATAAGAGGAAGTGCAAAGCTTGTCTCCACTGCAAGAATGAGCCTGTCTTTTTTTTTGCACTGTGAGATGTCATTCAGCTGAGACAAAAACAGGCCCTACCACTGGTTACATCTCACACTAAGACTTGTAAAGAGGTGAACTCAAAACTTTATTTACTGCAATAAGCTAAGCCACAACTTTTTGTTGTATGGAGAAAGGGAGAATTACAGAAAAATAATATTACTTGCAGCACCAACATAAATACAGCCCACATCCACACTGTGGGATGACTGTTTAAGGATCTAATAACCTGTAGTAACTTGAGGCAAGATCAGCTTGCATGGCCAGGTTAACTGTTCATTGTAGAAATACTAACACACATTAAAGTCAAGGCATTTTCCTTGTGGATGGGATATGAGTTATAAATGGAGGAACATCACAGAGAAAATAAGCCTAGGGCCATTTTCCTGTGAAACTATGAAAAATGTGAAAAAAAAAAAAAAAAAAAAAAAAAAAAAACTTCAAATAATGGTCATTTTACTCTAGCACCTGCATACTTATGCCATGCACTAAATGATGCTGATTAATTAATGAAGTCCATCTGACGATGTCTCCCTTTGAAGGACGTACAATCCATATTTCAAATTACTTTTGAAAATTTAATCATCGGAAAGTAGAATTTGCTCATTAGTTAGTAATAATATATGAAGTTCCTCTGTTCCCAAATAGGATGGATAAAGACAAATTAATTAAAGACATGCCACAGAATATGTGCAGTCCCACTGGTGGTATAAAACGTAGCAATGGAAGTTATAAATCCTGGAAATGTTAAATGTGCAGCAATGTGTTAACAATGAATAGCCCATCACTGACACAGATACTTTAAATAAAATAATAAGAAATTTCTTCAAAACATACAGTCAAAACACAGGTGTTCCTCATCCTAGTTCCAACATGAAATTTCCTTGTGATATATATTTTTTTCTAGAATAATACAGCAGTAGAACCTTTAAAACCTTTGAAAGAGATATTTCTGTTCTCACCCTGAGATCAGTCAAGGCAATTTTTACTGGTAATAGAAAAATCTCATGAAAAGTACAACATATTTTGGATTGCTCACAAACATCTGTGGAAATATCCTAACTAGAATCATCACTCTAGCTGTAGCAGTCACCATCTGCCTGGCAAACGTGCAGAGTGCTTTCTCAGGAATAGACTGTGATATTTATCCAGAAAATGCAATAAGCATGGTAGTCACAGTGTCCTACCGGAGGGAGCAGAAACAGTCTTATGTCTCAACTGACTTCCCAGTTGTCCTGGAGTTGATGTCTATGTCCTTGACTCTTAAAGGAGGAGGAAATCAAGCCTGCTCTATACAAATGGACAGCTTGTTGAAAACAGGGTGCTGCCATCTCAGTGACTTGCTCCTAGGAAGGTGCATAGCTCTTGCAACCCTGGACATAAGGACTGACATTTAGAGCCCTATGTCCCATCATAGAATACAGGAGTCCCTGCTTCACTCAGCAGAAGGATAAAGGCCAACCATGATCCTTATTAACCTTAATTAACCTATACTGAACACAGATGCTTTGCGTAATTGATGTGTCAATAACAAAAGACACATATATTTGCTTAATGTTTCACAACATAAATCTAGCTAGTAACACAGAAACAATACGATTTCCTACATTTCTATTTCTTTAGATACTTGAAGGCAACCAAATTTAATTTGATTTTAAGCAATTTACATTCAACAATTTTACAGGGCAACATTATAAATTCAGATCACCATAGGAAATCTAAATTCTAATAAGAACCAGTAGCATTTGTGTAAATTGTAACAGTACATAGACCAGAAAATTAAAAGGCAATTTTCTTCCAATGTGACTTATTTGTCACTTGAAGACTGCATATCTATAGAATGTAATGAGGAAACACAGTCAGTATTAAGTTTATTTTATTCACAGACAATTCACAATATCATGTTAGTCCAAAGAGAACAATTCTTACATTCTCTCCTTTATTTTCATATCATGCCTCATTTCTCTTGAAAAACATGGTGTAAACATTTCTTCTTCACTTGGGCTCTTTACACATGTTCTGTCAGACATACTTGTCTTAAAATGCAGAATAATTTTCCCCTCAGTAGCATGGGATTTTTAATCATCTCTGATTCTCATTGTCATTCTTCCCTCCTGAACCTAAAAGTGTGTGCCTTAATTTGCATATTCAAATCAGCATCACAGTCAATAAACTCCAAATAGTTTACATGGATATTTTTCTGTTTCCTGTCTGATATGTAGCCTAAATGATCTTACAAACATCCCATTTGCTCCACGTAGACTATCCTATTCCTGAAAAGCAATTACACTGCATTTTAAGGAAGCAGGCCCCCAGAAAGATTGATTTCCTAATGAAGAGAGAATGTGCATCTAAAACACACCTACGGGAGTAGGCGGATGTCAGTCAACTCATGATATAGTTCTCCCCAACTCCTACACAGTCCTGTGTCTTTGCATTTCAAGGTCAAAAACAGCTGCATGCTGACTAATCTTCTCCCAGAGTTCAGTAATGAGTAGTCATTTCTGTTTCTCCATAATCATTTTTAACAAACTTGTTTTCCCTCACCCCTTTGGCTGTTAAATGCCAAAATAAATTTACTGAACATAGCAAGAATACAGTCAAGTCCAGAAGCAGCTTTAAACTCATAGCTTTCACAATCATGCTTACTTCACTATTGTGTTGCTTCATTAAAACTCCTCCTTCTGCAAATGCACTGAGATTTTGAAGCACTTCTTTGAGTGAGTTTTGTTACCATCATTTTTTCTACCTTTATGTGAAAAATCATGTGCTTTTTGTTTGTTTGTTTTTCCATCAGCAAATATTTGGCAGTGTTCTTTTTATTTGTGTGTTGCATACTAGTATCAAAATACTTCAAAAAGCTTTCTAAAACTTTTTAGAGTAAAGATGCAAATACCCCAAATGATGAGAGAGACATCAATTTTGACTTCTTGCACTGATTAGCCTTATGTAGTATCAGGTAAGGAGCATACAGATTCTATCTCAATCTCAATTATCTACATAACAAATATTTACAAAAACCACACACACATTGATTTTAAGGATAGTATAGAATGATGTCTGCAGGTAATAATTAGCTGACAATGTCTGATTCATCTCTTTGGAACTGCTGCCTAAGGTTCCTATATTTTCCAATGGTCTACCAGTTACTAACCAGAAGCCCACTTTTCATTCTGTTACTCAGTGTCCCAGAAAATTACTTCTCAATTTTGTGATTTAGCTGCTTAATCTCAAATGAATACTTTTTTTTTTTTTTCACTTTCTAGTTGATTAGTAGAGATAGTCCAAAGTAATGCTACACACACTGTTAAGTATCTTGCTGCCATTTCTTTTGCTGATTCTTTGAGTTGGAAAATCTGATATTTTAAGCTGCCTTTATAACAAGACTGATGCACACACCTCTCCTGACTCCTTTCTAAACTCATCAGCGTACTGTAAGAGAGTCAAATATAGATGCCTTAAACTTACCCTTAGAAACATGCATGCAATACTCCAAAAGCTAATATTTTTCACCCACAAAACTGGGTTGTGTGAGAACAGTTTACACGTGCCAAGATGAGTTCTACAGCTGGGCATTATCCCTGTGTAAATACAGCATCTAGCTAACTAGCTTTCCTCCACTCATTTCAACTGCAGCGTTGTCTACTCCCACTCTCTTGCCTGCCCATTACAGAATGGTAAAGGATAATTACTTTTTTATTATTATTATTATTAAAAAGAAGGAACATGTCATATAACAGAAAATTAATTATAAGATCCATTTCTTTTAATAAAATTACTTTCAAAAGCACTTACCACACTCACCCCATCTTATCTACATGGCCTATTGTCAGTATTCATGTTGTTATTGGTCTAATTTAAATAGTAAATTTTGTAGAGCAGAAATTTTTCTTCTTATGTATCTGTGAATAAGTATCACATACTTCTGCTACGCTGTGGGCTAGCTTGTGCTTGGCTCCCACAAGCAGCTGAAGAGAGAGGGATAAAAGGCCAGTCTGCTATCATGCATCTCACAGACTCCTGTGTGAAATGCTTTGCATTTGGGTTTTTCTGACATAATTCAAGATCCTAAATGAAAGGAGAGACCTGGAAAATTACCATTCAGCTGAAGGGAAAACTCTATGCCATTTAATGAGATATCTTAATTTTTAATATTTCCTTGTGTAATCAGGTGATTTTGTGAGACATGATTCCAAGCGATGTTTACACAAGAGCTGACAGAGTATATGACCCTTCAGTCCCACCAAAACTAAATTATTTTTCAACATTTTCCAGATATCAGTGATCACAGAGCTATTATATTTACATGTTTTTATTAAAAATAAAAATAAATAAGATATAGCCATGATTTAAATTTAAAAAATGAAATATCAGAGAAACTGTTTCATCTTGTATGCAGCATCAACCATATGCTTATCAGCTCTGGTTTCCTTATTGCATTCACAGTAACTGTGTTGACTGTTGTGCTCATATAAGGGTTTTATCATACATTTACAGAGTCTTGCTTGACTGCACAGAGGACACAGAATCAAAAGATTCCACAAGGTACTTAAATCTCAGTTTCCCAAAAATAACTTGAAGAATTTCCTTGAATATCTCAGAAGTCATAGTCGCATCCTCAAGTGGCAGGTTGTAGAGCCTGGCTGACCAAGCAAGCATGACACCATTCCTCCCGGCCTCGACATTTTGATGGGTACCTGGATCTCCAAGTCCCTGGAAGGCAGAATATAAAGGAAAACAACTTCCTACAACTTCTCTTTCAGTTCTTCATATGTGGAGATTTCTAGAATTTGCCTTGCAATGAAAAATGTCAGTCTTGACATATCATGAAGGAGTGGTGTGGGGGTTCGTTTTTTTACCTTCCTGATGGTAAAAAAAACATCCTTCCAAGGTAAACAGTCAATCAATAATTCCCTTGGAAATGAAAATCCATTTTTCAGCCAATTCTATCTCTAAATTCTTATATGACTTTCAAAAAAGGGGTTTATCTTACTAACACAGCAATTTTCTTTTGAAAACTAACTGAAATCAACAGAACCCATCCA
Organism: Oxyura jamaicensis; assembly: GCF_011077185.1. NCBI lineage: Eukaryota > Metazoa > Chordata > Aves > Anseriformes > Anatidae > Oxyura > Oxyura jamaicensis. The sequence continues at coordinate 123,075,178 of NC_048893.1, forward strand.
GTAATCCACCTCTCTGATACCAACAAATTAACATAACAGAGCATCTGAAAGAAGAAAACATGGTAGAGGATTATTTTTCCCTCCCATTTTTGTGCTTGCTAAAGCATTTGAGGTAAAATATCTATTAATCTTTAAAAACATTGAATTCAATTACCCTGACTAACATTAGCTTGTACCAAATGTTACAGATATGTTTTCCTTCATACAGTACAGAATGTTCTTCTAACTTTAAGCTTGTGTAACTAAACTTCAGTCCTTTGAGAATTTCCTAGCTAAATTCTACTGTCAATTGGCATGAAAGCAGCTTCTCTGCAGTTAGCCTGTCACCTCATTCACTTTTCTTCACCCAAATAAGTTTTATGAAATGCAGTAGTTTGATGTTTCTTTTTTAAAGTCCAACACCAGCCCAGAGTAATTTGTACCAGCGTCCATGAGAACATTACAGATTTTACTGAAAATTTCACAAAATGTGCTCTTCCTGACTAACAGTTCTGAATCTGACCTGCCTTACATTTGCAGGTAATCTTGGTTGGCTGTGGAAGTGCTGTAGAATGCAATACTTATGTTGTGATAATATTTGTGGGGTTAAGCCATAGGCGACTTGAGATATCACCTAGGGTAACAGGTTGAAGAAGGTGAAAAATATTCATAATCAGTGCTACTTTGCTTCCAATAGGGCTTCAGAAATCCAGACTGGATGCAGCTTCTGTTACCAAGGGATGACCCTTGGTAGCTGACCCCTGGGTGGTAAGTAGTCCCGAAGAGGTGTTTGGTGACAAGGACATCAGAAACAGCAGTCTCCATCCTGACCTTCCTATTCCTCTGTCAACAGTGGCAAAATGAGCCTCATTTCCCAGGGCCCTCCTGGCTCATTCCCATTCCTTCAAGTCCCCAGTGTAAATCAGGCTGGGCTGCAAAGCAAAAATGACAGCTGTTTCCTGACAGAAAAAAGTAGAACAAAATGTTTTCTACTGTTTAAGGTCTCAATCAAAAAGAATATATATATATACATACACACTTATCTATAACACTTTAAAATTATTATTGCAAGGGTGTAAGAGAAAGAAAAGTCAAAGCACATTTGAACCCAGCAGTTTCAGACTATAGGAAAAAGAATAAATCAGTTTGCACAGCTAAACACAAAGCTGCGAATCATTAAACATTGTTGAAGCAGAAGCACAGGCACCATGGAATGGATAATGACTGTTGTTGCTCTGTATAATCTTGCTGCTATGGTATGAAGTCCAAGTGGAATTCTGAGGCTGTCCTATGGAGTATCGACATATTTTCTTCCTAAAGAACATGAAAGTCCTTTTATTCCAGTAGCAAGATGTGGAATACAAAATGTTAATGAAGTCCCTGGTTCATTAAACTTATCTTTGATCCAGTCTGGATTATGATTATTGTGTAACAACCATTGCAGTCCACAAAACAGAAACAAAGTCAAATATTGTTGCTGGATCCTTCTCCACACTGAAAAGTGATCACTGACAGTCTTTACAAATATAACCCACCTTACCAAAAAGTCTAAAATGCTTTATTCCTTATTTTCTGGGCACTTGTCTATTTCCTAATGTACATCCATTAGCTTTTTCTTAGCCATAAACTTCCTTGCCCACTCAGTGAAGCAATGCATTTTTACAGTGTTTCTATCTTCCATTTTATATTTGTTTCTTTTTAATGGACTCAATGGACCATCTCTTAATTGCAGCTCAGATCTGTTGATTATGGCTCATACACACTCTGAAAATAATACTAAACTCTGTCTCAGCATTGGTGGATTCAGGCACACAAACAGCTTGAAAAAGACAGTAAAGGGAGAAGATTTCCTTTCTCAAAAATGCCATGGTAATCTGCCAAGAACTATTATAGGTACAAATAAACCCGACAGAAAAATAAATACGGCTATAAATGGTAGAAAAGACTAAGATTCAAACTTATTCAAGCAAAATGCATGACAGCCAAAAAGAAGAGGAAAAAGCACTCTCTGCATTAGAATGAAATCAGTTCATGTATGAATCAGAAATCTTTGTTCAAGCAACAAGCACTTACCACAACAACATGCTGTCTCCAGGAAGATACAGTAGAACCAAATACAGAGAAGGATTCAGAGAAAAGAAACACCACTTAAAGCAGAAAGAGCATCTGTGCAAGAAAATAATAAATAAACCAGAAGTGTGCAGCCTGGAAGGACAAAACTGAAGGAGGGTGTGATAGAGGTCTATAAAATGACAATTTAAAAAGTAGAGGCATCAAATGAAATGTCCAGAGGACAGGTTCAAGGTTAAGTATGTAGTTTTTCATATGATATGTAGTCCAATTTCAGAACTCATTGTTCCTGGATATTATGTACAGGAAAGTGTAATGATTTCAAGAAAATGTTAGACACATTTTTGGAAGGAAAAAATAAGTCCACAGAGGGTTACTAGGCATGAAAAGACTTTCTGGCTCTGGAAGTCACTATGTCATGGCTGTCTGGAAGCTCAGCAGGCATACCCAGGAGTATATGGTTGTCTTTTGCCCTTTCTCTGTTTTCCACTGGTCACCATTACAGACAGAATATTGGGCTAGTCGAGCCTCTGCTCTGAATCTGTAAGGCCATTCTTGCACTGTAATGACTTCATGCACTAAACATTAAACTGAACTAAATGTTCATCTTCTTGTCTATCATTTAGATCTGAATTAGCTCTTATTTTCCACAGGTTTTATCATTGCGCACCTATCATAATATTGCTTTAACAGTATTTCCACATTATATTGATAACAAATAAATATTCAGTATTGTGCTTTGGGAAGAGAAAGACCTAGCTGCAAAATTAAATATAGACATAATCTAGCATTTAAAGATTTAAATCCATTAGTGAAACAAATAAGATCCTGTGATTTCTAAAAATACACTTAGCTTTTTTGGTGTATTAGCAACTGGAGGATTTTCACATGTTGAGGAGACAGATTTCAGAGATGAATTAATTGGCATGTAGGAAAAAGAGAAGATGACAAGCACCAGCCATAGCTAGGATAAAGGACACAGGCAAGTGTCAGAAATGTTGTAGCATTACCACAGCCATATCAAGGATTCTGGAAGTCATAAGCACAGTTCCACAAATGGGCAGCTCCCAACTATACACGAATCTGCCTCCAAAAGAGACTTCACATCACTTTCTCAGTGAGCAAGACCAGCAAAACACTGCACAACAGCAGATCAGCTGCATAGGCATGATACCTTCAGATGCATATTCACTATTTTTCCAAAATTCAGGCAACTTGAGCAGCTCAGCATCCAAGCAGTAGATGAGTGAAGATGGTCTTGGGATAAAAAATAAATAAAGTGATGAAAGGGATGTTCCATATGCTTATCACACAGAACACATACAATACCATACAGCATAAGATATTAGGCAATGCTTTCAGTGGCTTATTGATACAGGGAGTTCTTTCAGGCTGGGAAACTGAGGCCCCTGCCTTAAGTACAAATAAGTATATAAGCCTTATGATATACACACATCCATACACAGAAGTACACTGTACTATCAGTACAATGTCTCTGACTGTTCAGCATAATGTCAAGTAACTGACAAAGTCTGACTGCAGCTTGCACAAATAAACAAGGAAGAAAATAATGAAGAAAAACAAAACAAAACAAAAGAACAACTTCCCACTCTGCAGAGAGGTCTGTTAGTTTATGAAAGTACAGTTATTTCCTAAAAGTATTAGAGGGGGAGGAACACAAAAAAATGGAAAAAAAAATTAAAATAACATGGAGAATCTGAAATAATGGTGCAGAATTAGAGAAAATCTGAAATCTAGCATTTATGAAAGTTAGAAGAACGAAGAATAAGTAATAACAACAGAAATATGGAAAAATAACATTAAAATGATCAGCAGTGGGTGTTAAAAATATGCAACAGAAAAGAAAGAACATCCGTCATTCTCTCCTCACCCAAAAGACAGTAAAATCATTATTTTACCAAACATCTTGAAATATTTAGCTCCTCACTGCTGCATCTTTGTTGTTTTTTTTTCCCATTTACATAAAAATATAAATGAATTTCAACATAAAGTCGTGGTTTAAATGACCACAGTAACTTGATCACCATTAACATTTTCTGCTGTTGATACCATTCAGTTACAGGTGGCCTACTGCTAATTTCTTAGATGAAATGCAACTTCTCTGAGTTGCCAGGCACAGGCTGCACAGCAGCATAGTACTTCTTTAGGCTTTAAAATGTACATTAGAAAGGCCCAGCACAATTTTCAGAAGAAACTATCAGTCTCTAATGCATGAAAGGACAGTTAGCAGAGCTACATTCTGATGTGTTTTCTACCGCTCCAGGAAATTCACTATTATTTTGAAAATTTTGCCAAGATCCTTTCATAAACTGCCAAAACCTCACTGAGATTTCACTTCCTGTGACCTGCCACAAGCTAGTCAAACTCTTTTCTTCCCTCTAATTAAAATAAAATTGGAGTAGGCCACATCCCCACTTTTAGGGCAAGTTCCTGATGGAAGCAAATATGCCACAAAGTGTCATTGGGTTTCCCTTCATGACTTTGTCCCATACCTCAGGCATTTCTCAGCTGCCTGCACACTGTGGAACCAGGGTCCCCAGCAGCCTCAAAGCCCAGTGTGAGCTTTGCTGAGACCTCACATTCTCCTGTCAGATTCTCCTGCTTCAGTGCTTAGGGATCTGTATGCTAAATGCAACAGCCACACACATCTCCTCAACACAGCGTCAGTTATAAGAGCCCACAGTCACACACATGCAGTTTGCAATAAATGTGTGGACAGCACGCAGAGTGGCCTTTTCAAATAAAGGCATAAACCGACTGGTAACTGGTTTATTCAATGTTTAAATTAACTAAATAAAAACAAGCCCTACACTCTGACAAAGGCAATCCCAGAGGCAGTGAGCTAAAGATCACTAATGGCAGATTGTTGTTAACCAACCTACCTGACCCTTCTCACAATTGCTGTAAAATTTTCCTCTGTCCTGTTTATGCATCATCCTATGGGCATCATCACCACAATGTGTTTCTTATTTTTCAAACAAAATATTGGAGGCTTCAAAAGAAAGCCAAGAAAGCTTTTAAAAAAAAATCTCAGCAGTGTTCAGCAGTGCTGTCTTTATTCCTAATGGCCTTCAGTGCCTACAATGAACAACAATAATGTGCTTTAAATTATCACATGAATGAAAGAAGTGCCTCCACTTACCAAAATAAATAGTTATTTCAACATTATGGGCTTTTAAAATGGGGGAAATCAAGTGCTGTTTTTTTTTTTGTTTTTTTTTTTGGTTTCTAAAGAAACCAACCCTTCCCTTCATTGCTGGGATCAATCATTCAAAATTACACGCTTATCATAGGGCCCACTTACAATGGGATCTCAGGCCTGATTTGTTAACCCAGTGTGTCCAGCTGTTGAGGTGGGGTACACTTTGTCCCATGCAGACCTTTCCAGTAGTCAGGTACAAACAGAGGGTGGTCATGGTACAACCAGGAACCTTTTCTCATATGAATGTCCTGTGACACATAAGCTGGCCACAGGGACAAGTAAAATGGTCTGATTAGTTTTGTCACTAAGAGTCTTTGGAAAGGGAATAACTGGTGGCTTGTTGTGAACAACAGGCAGGTGATTTGCATCATCAGGTTGAGAGAATATTAAGGAAAACCAGTTGCCAAAGGCTAATGGTGTTTTAAACTTCAGCTGAATGTCAATTTGCTCTGTCTCTGCCCTATCCAGGTGTAAATTTACTGAAGAGACTGAAGAGGCTGTAGCCCTCTCCTTGTGAGCACAGTTTAGAGAACATGGTACAAAAGCTGTCATTGCCCACAGCTGCTGCCCTTCACCCAGACAGCAGCTGGCCACATCCACCCTTGTCCCATCACCCAGCTGCTGTCATTAATACAATTTCAGTTGCTGCTACCCATTGCTATTTAAGCCTAAGGTCTAAGGGTGACATTTAATGCAGGCAAGAATTAATTCTCTCACAACCTACCACAAGCAAATAATGAGTCCCTGTGTTAATTTTTCTACTTTGTGGAATAGCAGGGAGTTTGGGGGAGGGTCAACTGTTTAACATACCAAAGGATCTATGTTCCCATTTCTTCTGTAGGAAAGAATTTGACTAGCATGCAATGGAACAGACAGGGAACTTGAGGTATGTCATGCAAATTTATGCAGAGACAACTTAAAAGAATAGAAACAGAATTTCTATATATATATGTATGCCAATTACACCGTATGATTCCATTTTTATTTCATATTCTGTGTTGCTCTCCCTTCAGTTGCCTGCTTATCATTTCACACAAACACATATGGGGGACCACACCTTCCATTTGCACAAACAACAACAAAAAAAGAAAGCTATTTTTAAGAATCCATCAGCAACTATTCATTCAAAAACTGTTCAGAACACTCATCTGAGGTTGCTAGGTGACTAACTATGTATTCACCTATCTCCTTATTAGCAAAAGCAGAGAATTCAGCAAGCATTTACAGTAAAGGACACTGCTGATCTGAATATTGTCCACTCAAACTATGTCAAGGCTGCAGAAGTTGAGCTGCTGCTAACTTGCTCATACTTTCAGGAAACTTTATTGTCCTCAGTTGCAGGGAAATACAAGTGTCAAATAAATAGAAGCTCCATCACAGTTCTGAAAATGTTTTTTCATTATCCTAATATGAAGTCTAAATATTTGGTTGTAAGTGACACTGCTTAAATGAGAAGTGTCAGTTAATAACTTTCGGCTGCAAATGCTTTTTCTTTTCTAGGCAAATGCATTGTTGTTGCCCATACCATGATCATGAAAGCATGAATGAATGTGAATGACTGTGAGGCTGATAACCTGCAGGAACACAGCAGTGCTGCAGGTAATAGACCCATACCTAAAGCACTCAGACCTCTTCTAGGGGAACCCATTAAAAGTGCAGTGCTATATAAGATCTTCCTGGACTCTCAGTCTAGCAATGACTTAAAACCTTAAAGGTTGAACAGGTGTGCCACACATTTCATGACCTCATAAAATCCACTCAATTTGGTGTTTAGTTATCCTAATAACTAGCAAACATTCACGGGTGTTTCATTATGTTTTCATGAGGTTTGTATTCAAGGCTGCAAGGTTCTACTACAAAAATACAGAGGATCTGAGGATGGCTCACTTAATACTTAGAATAGACAGGCGAGAAAATGAGCAAAAAGTAATGGAATTGTACAGCAGGAGATTAATCAGTTATCCAAAACTCTCACTGCACCCAGTGCAGTTTGAAATCACATACTTAACTCTTTAACACCAATAACTATGCCAAGAGCTGCTTTCCTTTTCCACAGTAAAATGTGCACCAAGGTGTTGTACAAGTTACATAGCAGTATTTATCTACCCTTCTTTCTTCTAGGCCTGTGTTATACTAGCTCTGTACTGAAATACCAAAGAAAACAATACTGTATGCAGACCAACTGGGTACGTTCACAGCACAGGTATTTGTTGCTAGAATAAAAAGAGTTTGAAAAAGAACAACCCACATAACACCCAAGTCATTGCTTTCCATGTAAGGACCCTACAAAGCTCACACAAATTCAAGGACAGATTATGTGTTTCCAACTAAATAGAGGTCAGGTGCTGTAGGTGTACCAGGGTAGAAAGGAGAAAGTGAGAACAGCTGTTCTTGGACCCTCTGGACTTAGAATGCAATAACTGACTCCACTTTTGGAGGGTAATTGCCAACCTAAGGACAGCAGGATGAAAAGAGATGTTGGCTTCCCTATCATTTGCCCAAGAGAGTACAAGTGTATCAGCTTCAGGTTGTTCCCATGGACCCTTGGGCTACATTTAGAGACATTCTTCAAGTGTGGGTATTGGAAAGTGACTCATCAGAAAAGACATCAAAAAAAAAAAAAAAAAAAAAAAAAACATAAATATTAGTCACCTTTCTTCCTTTAAAAACATCCTCCCTCACTTCAAACTCTTCCTAAAAGTAGGGTTTAAAGCAACATATATGGTTACTCTATGGATCATGTTTCCACTCCTTCCACATAAGCTATGTAATTTGTTCTTGAGCTCTTTTGCAATCTCTGGTTTAACAAATACATTCATCAAATAATCCATCTTCTTCCCTGCTGTGCTCCTTCTCTTACTTGTAGATTTCTGTGATGGTACTCCATTTTTCTTTTAAAATTATGCCATTTGGAATTCCAAATATTTGACTGTTTGAGCCTTCTAAAATTAAAGTGAGTTAAGTTAGGTTTGGTTTGATTTTCTTTGGTTTTGTTGTCAGAAACATACCAGATTCCACATCTCCTAAGAGATAATATTATTGGTCTCATTGCACAGGCTGGCTGAAACAGAAAAATGAGCACAGAAAACCAAGCAAGATGTCAAAATGCTTAGCCTGAAAAAAATACAACAGCATCAACCATTGATTTTCATGTGTCATATTTTCCTGTTCGCTGACATATTCTGATTAAAGTCTTACAAGCATAAGCCCAGAATGACTTAATTGACTCTGGCAGAATAACTTCAAATTTACACAGCTGAAATCAAGATCTCACCCTAATCCTCAAAGCGTAGAAAATAACTCAATATATAGCTTTCCCTAAATAGAAATAAAGTTTTTGAGTACAAAACCAATAATAACAAACAAACAAACAAAAACCCTCCAGAAAATACAACACCTTTGGTGGAGCCAGTATCCACCATTGTACAGTTCTTTTTCCATACCATCAGGAATGTGTTTGTGCCTTCATGTTGGCTGCACTAACTCATGCTATTATTTTACATAGCTACATTTCTTTTTTTTGTTTGTTTTCGTTCATGCCAACAAGACCATGAGTAGGCGTCATATAAGATAAATCTCACTAATTTTAAAAAAGAAAAGCTAGTGAACAGGAGGTGATAAACACTGTGCTGCCTACTCAGGTTCTGTCACATAAGATGTCACTTCTTTATTTTAATTATATTTTCTGCCAACTCACAAAAGCAAGCGGTTTGTTCTGCATGTGATCCTACTTCTTCTATGGAATGTTTCTGCATAGCCAATTGCAAAATGCATCTATTTGTTTCTGTCCTAGAATTTTCTCATATTTACTTTTATGGCTGCTTCCTGATGTTCTATAGAAACTGTCTCTTCAGGAAATGTTAATATATAAATAACAGCTTGTTCACTGCAAAATGACTCAGGCTATTTGCACATGAAATTCATTTTTTCAAGCATTAATGAAATATATACAGAACCTAAAAAATAATCCACGATTTTAGATGCAGTTTTGCTAATGTACACTCATGGCTAGCTAGTTTTGTTAAAATGTTCTACTTGGTTAAAAAATACAAAGCTAAAAAAGTCTGGGATCTAAAATGCAATAACATCAAATCCTCATCTGTTTGTATGACAGGCAAGAATTCTTCCCATCCTAGAGGATGAACTGAAATGCTCTTGTAGCAATACCAGCTGTTAGATCGGCTGCTGACATTGGCAGATGCTACAGGAAGGGTTACCTTCAGCAGAACTGGGCTGATCAATGCATGTCACTGAAATAGCATCACATACAGACAGAACACAGAAACCATGATAAAATCCTACACTTCCTCAAAATAAAATTAACTTTGCAAGTGTGAACATTGGAAAAAAAAAAAAAAAAAAAGAGAGAAAAATAAGAGAAAACCTTGTTGAAATAAAGGAAACCAAAGCCTGAAGAACATGAAGCAGAGCTCAAGCATAACATCTATGACCTTGAAGAGTTTTAACACAAGTCTCACACTGAATTTAGTCCTCCTGTGACTGAAGGTGGTAGAGCAGTGGCTTTGATCAATTTTATTTAAAGTAAGACATCTCATTTATTTATTTTTTTTCAATCTGAGATCAAGAAACAATGACAGGATTTTTTTATAATTACCCCCATCAAACTGGAAATCATAAACAGGGATGAGGAAATTAATTGTAGGGTAGAGCCTACTCTAATTAGGAGTAGAAAATGAAAGAACAGCACTGAAAGATCCAGTTAGCTTTACCATACACATGGAGGCAATCACATAGCTAGGTTATACAGCAGACCACTTCAGATCGAAGACTTGGAAGTTCAGCTAAATGAAAAACAGTCATATCACAGTCTGAATGCAAAATTACATTTCTAAAGCAATCAGTGATGTGATTTTTATGCTCTCTTTCAAGTCAGATGGGTAATATTTCTGATTCTGTTAAACCTTGAAGAAAGGAATAACATACTGTCTTCTCACTGAACTGTTTATTTTTCATTAATCACAATATCCTTATGCAAAAGGACCTCATTAATGTATATAAATATCTGAGGGGAGGGTGTCAAGTGGATGGAGCCAGTCTCTTTTCAGTTGTGCCCAGCAAGAGGATGAGAGGCAATGGGCACAAACTGAAGCACAGGAGGTTCTGGCTCAATATGAGGGGGTACTTCTTTACTGTGAGGGTGACTGAGCACTGGGACATGTTGCCCAGAGAGGTTGTGGAGTCACCTTCTCTGGAGATATTCAAAACCTGCCTGGATGCCATCTTGTGCAATGTGCATTAGGTGATCCTGCTCAGCAGCAGGCTTGGACTAGATGATCTCCAGAGGCCCCTTCCAACCTCAGCCATTCTGTGATTCTGTAAAAAAATGTGATAGAATTAGAGATTTAACATAAAATTAATTATCTGTCAAGGAAAAGGTAGGTTATCTAATAGTTTATCCTTGCAAATAAAACTACCAGCAATTCAGTGATCACTTTTCTTTGCTGGGCCTACTAGGCATCCTCTGGTTTAGGACAAGCAAACTTCACCACTTAAGAGCATGGAGCACTTCTCTGTAGAAATACTGCTAAACTCAAATTCCAGCTATGCATAGCAAGAAGTTCAGGGTGTTCAACACCATGGTTTGACTTGTTTTCCTGGATCTGTATCTACTGCTAGATCCAGAAAAGTACTATTTTTACATTTGCTGAGACAAGTCTAACTTAGGAAGGAATTACTAAGGAACATCAGCATTCACTTTCTTGACACCTCAAGCCTCTTCCTGGGGAGATAGCATCTACTTTAGCTGACTATGTAGCGCATCCTATCTCCTTCCATTGGGCAATGATATTATGTGAATATCACTTATATTGCAGGACTCTTTAAATAAAGTTTGTTTATATTTAGAATAGACATTTTTATGTACTTGTTTACATTTACACATTAAATAAAATAAAATAAAATAAAAATATCCTACATTAGCTACTTATGATATGCACTTGTTGTTTACAGCACAGCATGTAAATTCTACGTTAAAATATTTTCACATATCATTTGTATTTCCCAGAAGAAAACTTACTTTTTACACTCAGTCTTTTCTGAGTATAAATCTCCTTGGATTGTTAATTCTCTGTTTGCATAAGACAATCACTGGGACTTTGCATAACTGTAAGCTGTTTGGCAGATATACTTTCTCACCAGAAGGGCTCTGGCTTCTTTTTCCCATAAGAATCTTGCACTTGAAATGCACAGAGTCTTTCTTTTTTTATCTCTTCTCTTCCTGGGATGGAATCCTTTTCTCACCTGTTCAGTTCACAGTGTGGCAACCAGGGGCCTTACTGGAGGGATTTTCCTGTCTCTACACCTCTTTCACTCACAATACTATATATTATTCACTTTAACTTCTTCACTATTCCATGGTGATATGTGCTAACAAGGATTCTGTGAAAAACATTGAATATTCCCTCACAGAATGTTCCCACACCTTTGTATATCAAAACTTTGTTATCCCTCTGCTGTGTTATCTGCCTATCTTGTTTGTCTGAACTAAAATTATAGGAGCAAATGGAAGGAGAGTTCTGCTGAACTATAACATCTTCAGGACAGAGCAGGAAAGGCAGTGAAGTGCATAGCACAAGATCTGCTCAAAAGCTAGCATTGCCATATGGTTGGAAATTCTGTCTTTTTTTTTGCATTCTGAATAAGAAAAATTAAATCAAAATGTTAATATTGCCCTAGAAGGAGATATACATATAATATATATATATATATATATATATCTTAATCCATTTAATTTCAAAGACATCAACCTATTGTTAAAAGGTAGATAGAAATATATTTGAAGTTTATTTCTCTCTGTTTTGTACAATATACTGCTTGGTTTACAGATTTTTAAATGTGTTTTCAATAATATAACTATGCTGAATTAGAATAAGCATATTGAATAAGAGCACTGAATATACTGATCTCCCAAATGGTTATCATTATAGACATGGGTTATTGTAAGTGATGTGGCAACTGCTGCTTGTTTTACTTATTGTCAGGTGGTATATCAGCCAGAGAAATACACATTTGGAACTCTTTATTCATAGCTGGAAATTTTACATTACCTTTTCTTTGATTTGTATTTATAAAAATACAGTATAATTCTAACTTTTTTTTAAAAAAAAAAAAAAGGAAAAAGAAAAGAAAAAAAGAAAAAGCAGATAAGCCTCCTAAAAATGGTTTTAGCTGAAATTATGAAGTCAACACATGTCAGCGAAATGCTTTGAGTTTGTAAGAATCACTTTTTTAAACTAATTATGCTCAGTATTACTACATATCATATTTACTATATATCATATCTATCAATGTCATATCTATATAAATTATAATTTATATGTTTATGAGGAGCATATGAGGAACATATGAGGAACAATAGATTTACTAAGGTCCAACAGAATCTCTCTAGATTTTAGTTCAATAAAACAGGTCTCAATGTCTGTAACACGCTGTCTCTAAAAGAAACTACCTGCAAATGAGTCAAATACCTGATCTTTTTAAAAGTAATGAGCAGGACTTTTGAACTGTTTACTAAGTCAGGCTTCCCAGCTGTTCTGGAAGACATAGTTAGGGAGAGTATCAGATGACTCAGAAAGTATATAGATATGTGGACATTTACTTATACCAGAGTTTGGAGTCAATAAAAACTTACTTGAAGCTCATTCATATTGTTCTGAATTTCACTGTTCTCACCTCTCTGTTCCTTTCACTGCTTTGTATATTACTTCATTACAAGCTGTGGACTTGTAGCATATACTTAAAAGAGTTTTCCAAAATTGTTTTTCATGTTTCTTTCTCTTTTTATTTTACCAAACTATTAATGAATTCCCATATTAATAAGAGAAATAATAAAACAGACTAACGTTGTCTAGATGGGGTCAGATTCTCTTTGGTATATATTAATATATTTTCTGGCCCAACTGAACACATTATTTCTAATAAAAATACAGATATATTTTATTAAAAACAGGTCAGCACTAGAAAAAATATATAAATATACTTCTTACTTAGGTATATATATATATCTTATATAGCAGGATATCAGAGTTTAGGTGGTTTTGCTAACTTAGCTAGATGTAGGGAAAGGATGGGAAGTTCCCACTGAATCTTCCATGAGTTGGGAGAAAGTCACTAAAGGAAGTCCAAGTCTTATTTCCAATCACTCTCAAACAGATTTATACCTAATTCCTCTTCAAATGATCCACCTAGGATTTTTCAGCTCCTTTTCCTTCTGGCATTTCTAAAGATTCTTTAGCAAGAAAATGTCTAAAAAATGAATTATTGTTTTTAAGGAACATCTTCTTTTAAAAAGAAACATCTGTCAGTAGTTTTGCAGGGGTACTGGGATTTGGAACTATGGTCCTATTCTTGCTCCTGCCTGCTGCTCACTGGATGAATTTACACAAGACACAGCATGTCTCTGTTACCTCAGCTACCCCTTTTTGTCTTCCCATACTAAACTGTACTCTCTTTGTGGCAAGAGCTGTGACATACAATCCATGCCTCACACAATGAGAACTTGATCACAGCTGGGATCCACAGACACTGTGGCAACACAAATAACAAAAGAGACCTTGAGCATGGGGGAGGAACAGCAGAGAAAACTTTGCTGCTAAGTCCTTGGATATCTTATAATAATTTCCCACTAGAAATACAATAGAAACTGTGTCAATAGAAAAGTGTCCAAAAGTGTTTTTATCTCAACTCCATGCAGCGTTTTCTAAGCATGTGTCTCTCAGATGTACTAAGAAATTTCTGGCAACCTCTGTGGTGAGTCCATTGAGGAGGAAAGGAAGAGAAAGATCTGAATCTGCATGAAACAGTCAGGCTCCACCAGATCACTGTTCCATTTATGGCAAGAAAACAAGGAGGAATATCTGAAGAACACCTCTTAGAGATGGACAGCATTTCACCCAACTTGCCAATGTCACCTGCCAATATTAACACATGCTGGGACAGAGCTATTGACAGATGTTAATGGGGCTCCACACAGGGGACGTTAGCTGTCCAAGCGATCTCAAAAGAAGAAAGATGTACAAAAGTACATGTGCAACAAGCTGGCAGCAAAGTGAAAAAAGGAATAGGTATGTGCAACCATGCTGACATTATCAGTAGTAGCAATGAAGAAACTTCCCATGATTACTGCCTTTCTAAAAAATATTTAATAATGATATTACTATAGATCATGTGAAACATTTCAAGATACAGGAGGCCTCTTAGCATACATCTGGTCCTTTTAATTGAAAAAAGAAAACACACCTCTGGTAGTCTCACTTCTAGCTTACAGATTGCCCGCAATATAAAAATGCAAAGTCTTTTTCTTCAACTTGTATTTAAATGATTGTACAAACTCATTAGAATATGTTCAGTCTTCACACATAACAGATAGTTTCTGCTGAAGTGAGATGACTGATGTGACAAGTAGAGACCATGACTGTAAGACCACCAATAATATAGCCTTTTACTTTACTTGAATTCTTTCTTAACAAATTTAGTGAATTAATGGAGTAGAGGTCATGTACATGAACTAAATTACCCAATATTGCAAAACATACTTTATACCTGTTTTGCTCTTTTTCTCCTGCAGTTAAAACTGAATGTAAAAGTCCCTCTTTTTTTTTTTTTTTTTTTTTTTTTTTTTTTCCTGCCAGTGAATCATCTCAGCAATTTCCAAGGTCTGAGAAGTACCAGGAGAGGAATAACAATATCACAACACAGACACCTGTTACAAAATAAAGTTAAACAGCTTTTCTGATGTGAAACCAAGACCCACATACAGAAATATATAGGTGCTTCAGCATTTCTATTTCTGCACTCGGTTGTGCACCCACGAATATTTAAGTTACATGAACTACAGGAAGCATACATTTCTATTTATAGACTCACTTGTTCAAAGATGAATGTATTTTCCACCAAAACCAATTCTATCTCTTTATAATTTGACTACATAAACAACAATAACATTTTTCTGAGCTGAAAGTAAATGTACTTCTCAGAAATCCACGATAGTTTTTACAAATTTCCTGCATCATACACTGGTATATTGTGTAAAACAATTATTAAAAAGCATAGAAAAATGCACGCATTTCACACATCAGTGTTTCACTGCAACTATAAAGAGAAACTTTTGCATAAGCTGCTCATACTGCATCTTTCCTAGCTGAAAAGATTATCTAAACTAAAGAAAAAAAATAAAGACTTTTGCCTAGAGATAGGAATTTTATTTAATTTTATTTGATATATACATGGAAAAGCAGCCCAGAAACCTTGATAGTTCGTGTAATTTAAGGCCTTGCTTGTAAAGCAGTGAACACAGGCAACTTCATTTCACACCTTTTGTTAATTGCAGTGTACTTAAAATATTTTAAACACACTTCCGTATGTGTAACTGTTGGTAAACATATTTCTATTGAAAGGTCCCCCTTAAATTACAAAGTAACAGCAATTTGTTTTCAGTTAATTGACGGGAAGATATCAGTGTATCAGTGGCTTTAAATACAGTGGAAGATCTCCAATAATGAGACCTTTGAAAATAAGCTTCAGCAATCTGGAAAGAACAAGCTAGATCTGCCAGTATGCAAGCCCGTACTGTTCCAACTGCATGTAGTCCTAGCTCACTATTCATCTAGAACCAGCATTCCAAAGAAGGGGCTTACATCCCATCTGTGGCAAAACCTGCCAGATATCTAGCCTTTCTTCTTTTCCCAATGGAGGAAGGGAAAAGTGTTCTGTACCCATAGTTAGCTTTGCATGCAGTACTGCTGTCTACACTTCCTCATGAGAAGAGAGAGCTTGGAAGACCATTTCTTCCTGAGTGCGTGCACACTATGTCCTCCTCACAAGGAGCTCCCTCTTTGATCCAGAATAGTTCTCCCTCTCTCTGAAGACAGTGCGCAAATAAGTGTAGTTAAGTTTGAGAACTCCTTCTATAGAAAACAAACGTGGTTTTTGTTGGTTTTTTTTTGTTTTTTTTTGTGTGTTTTTTTTTTTTATGGAGTATATAAGTGGTTATCTCACACACCTCTCTCCCTCACCATTTAGATAAAAAGTACACATTACCACAAAGAAGGAAAGAGGTTAAGAGACAAAGATCAAACAGACACCTGTTCCTCCAGAGCTGCTTCTGGCTGTTCAACCACCAAGAAATGCTTCTCTCTCACAGGACCTGGATATGTCTCCTGACCATGGCCTCACTGCATCTTGGGGCAAAGCCCCCATGAGCATTAGCTTTCCCTTTTCTGACCACCTCCTCTTCACCACCCTCCTGCCCATGTTTCCATCCTGGAGACAGACAGGGACCCAGCCCAGCCAGTGAGGCTGCTGGTGTGCCCAGCAGCAGGCCCAGCACTGCACACCTTACACAAGCAGAGACGACCCCACTGACCCGCAACAGTCTCCTGTTTTCCTCTGTGGTTTGGTATGTTTGTCTTCCCTTTTAAATGCAACTTTTTTTAATAGCTTGGTTTAATAGCTTGCTTGTTCTACACTGGTCAGTGAGCCCTCACAGGAAAACCAGTCCTAACAGCAGTTTGACTCACAGAGACCTGCTACAAAGAGTGAAAATTACAAAGTCTTAAGCACAAGAGGTGACAGACATAAGAATTATAACCTAAAAAGGGGTATTGGAGAAGGCCCAAATGAAAACATATATCCATGGGTACCAATTCCAGTCAGGATATTATAATTGTGTATTCTTGACAGTTATACAGATTTGACAGTTCCTTGCTGAAATATGAAGAAACTAATTAAAATGTAATTGGAGCAATGAAAGGAAGTTAATCCATTGGAGTCTGTGGTTTAGAAATGCAATCTTTCAGTGTACCACCTAAAATATCTCTGATGATTTTGAGTAACCATGCATCAACAGCTAACAAACAAAGCCTAACTTAGTCACCAAACTACAGCTTTTCAGCAGCCAGGAAAAGGCTGCTCTAAATTGGTATTTTCTGTATATTTCAATGAAAGTTAGACACCCACATGCCAGTATGTGTGCAAGAGGCGATAACAGCATTAAAGGTAACATCAAATCATCGATACTGTCAATCTTTCCAAACCTCACTAGTATCTCTGTGACAGTCATACCAAGTGAATGGGACAAATCCAGCCTCAAGACTAATAAGCATGAGGGTCCTGCAGATAGCAGAATGAAAAAGTGCTACCAGGCATGCCGAGGCAGAAGTGACTGTGGAGGTCAGAGCTGTTCATCCACGAGGCGGGTTGTGGTGGGCAGCAAATTCAGCTGATTCATGGACTTTCACCCAGGAAGCCCCCAGACCATATTATTCCCTTCTTTCTTGGCACTCGGAAGACAGGTGGCCCCGCTCACTTTTAGGACATGCTTTTCCGGTGATGTTCAATGTTAAGGTGATGGCGACTTTAATTAACTCAGGAACAATTCTTTAACACAATTCCATCCTAAAATATTAAGAGCAGAAAGAAGAGCTAGAAAGCAGAGCCAGAAATATGGTTGTTTGCAGGTGAGCACAAAAACTGAACAGGAAGCTTTGAGAAGCTTGGGGGCAAAAATAAATTATTATTAATAATAATAATAATAATAAAAACTTTTATCTCCCTGGAGCTACATTCCCCACAAACAAGTACTGGTTTAGCCTCCTTCTGTCTCTAGCTACCGTCTCACACCACTAATATTAACCAGTAACTTGAATCTGAAAGAAACTCTGGTAGCTTTCTACTTCAAGAAAGAAGCTAAGAAAGATAACTGCATTTGTACACCATGTTGTTATAGAAACAAACTTTTGCAGAGTGTCCCTTCCACACTCCAGATCCAACTGCTGTTTCAAATGAAAGGGAAGGGAAGGGAAGGGAAGGGAAGGGAAGGGAAGGGAAGGGAAGGGAAGGGAAGGGAAGGGGTTTT
Source organism: Oxyura jamaicensis (assembly GCF_011077185.1). Classification (NCBI taxonomy): domain Eukaryota; kingdom Metazoa; phylum Chordata; class Aves; order Anseriformes; family Anatidae; genus Oxyura; species Oxyura jamaicensis. Next base: position 123,093,324 of record NC_048893.1, read on the forward strand.
CTAATCCACAGACATCTCATCAGCTGTCTTGGTTTTATCATTTTTATCATTTATCATTATCATTTATCATTCACCAGACTGTGAAGAGAAAGCACTAGGCACTGAACTTATCCATAATAGCTTGCACTGCTGCAATGTCGAGTGATGTAATATGGCATTATTTATGTTTTCTTAAGTTGTGATGTCTGCCTAGAAATGTGTGACATGCACAATAGCATCTTAAAAATCCCTTCTCTCAGAGAGGTGATAAAGGCAATCTACAACCTAATGAGGATGCTATATAAGAACTTGTAATGGTCAGATCTGGGAAGCTGTTTAGTAAGTTCAAATACCAGCAGGGAAATATAAGAAGCTGCAACAAAACAAGATGGGCAGAGTAGTTATATCATCTGAGGCTGGACCGAATGATCTCTAGGGGTCCCTTTCAACCCCTACAATTCTGTGATTCTGTGATTTGAACAGTATCAAATCAAGATGAGAGACTGGAGTATTATGAGCTGAACTTCAGCACCACTGCTAAGGCAAACAGTCTTTGGGTAACAGGAAACTAAAATTAGATTACATTGAAGATAGCACAAGCAGCAGCACATCATGAGACATCATATAAGCACAAGCTCTTCTAGGTAAAGTCCAATCCTCATTCAAAGAAAAGGCAATTTTTCTCTGCTGCCCTGTATTTGGAACTTCTATACCATGCAACAGTGAATTTGTCATAATAGCCAATTAAATGCATATCATGTCATCAAACCACATCTCATATACTACCTTCCTTACTTTTTGATGAAGGAGTAATATTTCAGGTACAGGGAAAATAGTTACCCTAAAAAATGGGCTCACTGAGGAAACTCTTCTCCAGGCAACAACCAATACTGGGATGCTACACAACACATCTTCCACTGATTCGGGTGCTTTGTACCCACCATCACTAGCAAAAGACGAAAGAGCAACTAAGGAGGAAGCTCTACTGCTAGCAAAGACATAAGGCTGCAGGGGAATATACTAAAAAGATAAAAAAGACCTTTCAAACAAACAAACAAACAAAACAGACACACACACACACACAGAAAAACACTTGATGATCCCACCATAGTAAATTACATCAGTATTGCAGCCCCTTTTCAGTTCATTCTCTTGTGCTCCTTTAAATTGTTTGGGCTATGGACAGATGCCTGCCCTCCCACATCTACACACACATTTAAGACTTGATTCTCCCTACTCCTCTCTCTCATCACACAATGATTATGAAGGGAGACTGAGGCATCTCAGCTCTGAATGGAGGTACTTCTGTCAGTTTTCGTGGTTTAGAAGGGATAAACTGCATATTCTACGGGCTATAAACTTTTTTGCTACATATGCACCATCAAGAGCTGATCCCTTTTAGGGTCTAACAGTATGAATAAAAGATGACTCTTCTAGGGTGAGCTCTCCATCACCTGGGATACAACTGACAATATCGTTTATATGATACTTGGGCTGAGGTTGTGGAAATTGGTGCTATTCTGTTAAACTCTTTATGGATCCAGGCTGACCTTAAAGAAGTCAAGCCATGCACATAAAATCAGGAAGTTTCAGTCATCATTCTCTGCATAAATGTAATTGACCACCACAAGATAATACAGTCTATACAATTATAATCATATAGAAATAAAACATTATTTCCCCCCCAAAAAAATAATTCTTCTAACTATAAAATCTATTTATTTCTTTCAAATTCAATCTCAGAAATGGGTCTCTACATTTTCTGAGGTTCTAATGTTTTGTCAATAGGTCCTATCAGGCAAGAAATCTTTTCCTAGGGAATATGTCCTTTAGTTCTCTGAGTCATTGCAGTTTTCCTTACACACTGCAGTGGTGTGTAACCATTTCCAATCAGCAGCATTTTTCTGAACTGACATTTTATCTGAAGAACATATTCTTGCCATCATCTATGCAAGTGCTCACTGGCCTGGGAATAATAATGCAGAAGCAAAAGCAATTGTACTTACAATCCCACTAATCCATGTCTTAACATTACTGTATTAATTCTGCTTTTATGAAAGGGGAAATTCCTGAATCCTGACCCTGAAAGAGTGTAGTCACATGTGAGTAAAATACAGTTATTTACAGGAAACTATTATGTACTTTTCAGTACCAAATAAATACAGAATCAATATCAAATAATTTTCTTACATTATCCTACACTCTTCTTTCCTATTAGAATCAAGGAAACTTATATGTAGAATAATCATTATATTCAAGGATTAGTAGTCAGTTGGCATCTTTTCCAAGCTGAAGGGAAAAAAGAAAAAAAAAAAGTGCTTGATAACATGTGAGAGGAAAAAATGAAATGTTAAAAAAGCCGAGATCTGCTGCTGTTCTACTGCTGAATGCATTCATGCACCTTAAAATAGATATGATGTTGTGTTTTGGTTGGTGTCCTAATCTCCCAATCATTACATGCTTTCACAGTGCTATGAGAAGTCCATATTATTTGTAAATATGATCATAAGTTTCAGACTCTGATCCTAAAAGATCTCTAATTTTGCTGTATTAACACAGAGGATGTGAGGCTATGACTACAAGCAACAGCAAGCTATTGCCACGTGATCTTACATCCTTTTTCTGCCAGGTACTTGGCATACAGTTGCAAGACACTCACAAGCAGAGGTTATTAAACTGAGTTTGTCCCAGAGCAGTGCCCTGTAGTGAGCTGAGACAACTGATAACACCATTCATTTAATATACGAATCTCCCACTGGAGATTGATTTTTCCCCTATCCTGATTCTCTCCCATTACATATTAAAGATATCTTAGGTGGGAAGACTCGGATCCAGACCTCAGACCTGCCAAGATGCAGGCATAATCAGGGCCACAAGAACAGAGTAGCTTGAAAACAATCATCAAGGTCTGATGCACTCTAGTAAGTGTAAATCCATATATTTTAAGAAAAAAAAAAAATAAAAAAAAAAAAATCTGTAAAAATAATTGTATATCAAAAGAGAGAAATGATCAAAATACATAGAATGTAAGTCTTTTCACTAATTTGAATAAACTTAACAAAAAAAAAAAAAAGTGATGTTTCATTTCAGTGGCCATCATAACACACTGAAGCATACCAGCTGCAGCAACAGTTTTACTGGATCTGGTGGAATTAACGCAGATGCATTACTTATTTCAAACAAGTTCAGTAAACTGGCTGCTGTCTTAGATCTTCCACAAATCCTAATCTTCCTCTATCTGACTAGCTTTTTGTCCCAATTTGAAGCTGAATTCAAAATGAATACATAAAAAAGAATACCACATCAGTAAGACAAGAGACAACATCATTTGTCAGTCTGAGTTATACTAGCTCTGAACTTTAAACCTGTACCTGTAAATAGCAAATTTTCAGAGACAGCTTTCTTTTACTAATCCAGTCCCTTTGCATATTTTCATTTTAACTGTCTTCCCTTACTGCCAATGCATTCATTTAAGATGATCCTACAAAAAAGTTTCCCTTAAAATGGAAATGAAAAATTTAGTCTGCCTTGGTTTCTGAAGGTCATCATGTAGGCAAATTACTGTACTGCTTGGAGTGTAAATTTTGTAGGGATTTAAATATAACAGACTCAAACCTCATTGGATAAAGGCAGTTTATTATTGCCAAGCAAATACAGAATTAATTTCTAGTATTTTACATGAAAGGAAAGAAAGGAAAGAAAGAAAGGATGGAAAGGAAAGGAAAGGAAAGGAAAGGAAAGGAAAGGAAAGGAAAGG
>NC_048893.1:123097069-123126391 GCF_011077185.1 Oxyura jamaicensis
AAGGAAAGGAAAGGAAAGGAAAGGAAAGGAAAGGAAAGGAAAGGAAAATGGAAGAGAAACCAAGAAACCAATATGCTCGGCTGCATGGAGGTGCAATACATTGAACCTTTGCCAAAGCCAGGGAATGCTAGCACAAAATTTTTAGCATAGCCAATAAAACTGAGTGCAGGAGTCCCAGAAAATTAAAGTTTCTAATTTCATTTTTTTTTTATTAAGGGAAGTCTGTATTTAATTAAAAAAAATAAAAAAGCTTGTACAGGTAAAACAAAACATTATAATCTAAGCTCAGAGCACATTCTGTTTATTGACAAACATTTGCAAGAGCTGAACTACTCAAGCTATGCAATGGAGTAAAAAACCACGATGTGCCTGCCTGGCGTTTTAATCCACCTGGGGGGATGCTTAATCTTAATAGAAACAAAAGGTTGTTATGTTTCACCCAAGCTTTTGTCATTCCTCTAGGTGCTTCCAGGGCCTTCATCACAAAAATTTCTCATGGCCAAAAGTTTCTCCAGAGGTGTAGACACAGCAATACTGCTTTTCAGTATTGCCATACAAAGTCAAGACGTTATGATACACAGCTGGTTTGTTCACTGTACAGACCTTGAACATATTCCTTTGAAGTCAAAAGCAGTGTTACTATCATCTTGAGAAGAAGTAAACACAGAACAAAGAAGCAAGAGGCCAGTACGGTTATTTGCTGGTCTCATTACTTGTTGGGAAATGAAGAAAATTATTTTAAGAAGAAAAAGTAGAATTTGTCAACCATGATGCATAAACAAATGAAAAATGATCTGTTCATTGATACTACACAATGAATTTAGGGTTAGTTACCATATCTAGTTCATTAAGTTTCTTAGAACTTAGGAAAAACTCAGGGGAAAATAAATAAATAAATACATACATACATACATACATACATAAATAAAAGAGTCAGACATTATGTTTTGCTTAATGATAGATAGAAAGTCAGATGGAAAAATGCTATGATAACTAGCATGTTATAATTTCATTACAAAGAATAAACCCACTGCTGAATGCTTGTGCTCCTTTATCACACAGACTGCCATGAGTCAAATGGGCTCAGGAATAGCCACTGAATGTCATCAAGCTGTTCATTTCTAATACTCCTAGTCAGATCATTTTTCAAAATCTCATAAAATAAAGCCTGTAGTTCTCAAGGAAGTTCTTGGCAGTAATTTGGGCTAAAGATAAGAAAGCCTCCATTAATTACATTTAAAGACAGAAGGAAAACCTTCACATCCTGAATTAGATACACTTGAATGGGATGAAGGAACACTGCAATAAAAACACAACCACTACACTATTTCTTTCTTGCAAATAGGTTCCCAACACAGTTTCTTTGTATGTGGAAGCTTATTGACTTTTTATATAGGAACTAGTGAGTCGTTTTTTAATCATTTAACAACGTCTTATCAAGAGTTTTGTTTCATTCCAGAAGAAGCTATTCCTGAATTGAAAACATCCAACTTGTGGAGAAACACCGCAAACTTAATTTTTCCTTGACACCTCACTACACTCACATCCAGAATGGCAGCAATCTGCACTCTGGCTTTTCATTCCACCTGGAAAAAACTAATATGTCTGTTGCATCCTGAGCTGCATCAACAGAGGAGCGGCCAGAAGGTTGAGGGAGGTGATTGTGTCCTGCTCTGCCCTTATGAGGCCCCACATGGAGTCCTTCATCCAGGTCTGGGGTCCCCAGCACAAGAAGGATATAAGGCTGTTAGGATGAGTCCAGAGGACCTCCATGAAGATGATCAGAGGGCTGGAGCACCTATTCTGTGAAGACAGGCTGAGAGAGCTTGGGATGTTCAGCTTGAGAGAGAAATGAGGATGTTCAGCCTGAGAGAGAGAAATCCAGGGAAATCTCATTGGAGATTTTCAATACTTAAAGGGGGCTTATAAAAAAGATGGGGAGTGAGTTTTTACACAGGCATATAGTGATAGGGCAAAGGGGAATGATTTTAAACCAAAAGAAGGGAAATTTAAATCAGGTGTTAGGAGGAAACTATTTACTCAGAAGGTGGTGAGGCATTGGAACATGTTGCCCAGAGTAGTGGATGCCCCATCCCTGGCCAGGTTGGATAGTGCCCAGAGCAACCTGGCCTAGTGGGTGGCATCCCTGCCCATGGGATGTCACACAACATCTTTAAACTTTCTTCCAACCCAAGCCATTCTATGATGAATACATATTGTGACTCCTATTTGCTTCCTGTGCACAAGAATTTGGAGAAGGTGAAAGGAGAGTTAGATGAGACTCAGTGAACATACTACTGTCCCCTTCAGACAAATAACATATAAATTTATACCGTTTTATTTTAGTTTGACTTGCCTTGATTCATAAACTAGCAAAGTTTAGTCACCTTTAGCCTCTAGGCTTTAAAATGTATCAGAAATGAATCCTATTTATAGTCACAAGGCTGTTATTTCATACATCAACCAAATGTATGGTACTCTACACTTTTCACATTTGTTCACATCTAATACATATAACAGGGTATCTAAAATATACAGTTTCAAACTTTGCATTCCATGAGGCAACACATTATCCAGCCCCTGGAGGCAAAGCCACAATGACCACATTGACAGAATTGATCAGTCTTAGCTTTGCGTGCAATAAACTTCAGTATCGTTCTAGGCATCTTGATGTTACAGCTTAGCCTACAGTGAGTACATCTACAGCTGTTGGCAAAATCTTCACGAAAAAATAAAATAAAAATAAAAATAATAATAATTGGCACTAGCTTCCACCTAATGGTTTTATAAAGTTCAGCTGTATCTTGTAATTTTACTGCTTTAAACACTGTAGGAGTTTCATTCACAAGTTAACTAAAGACAGGCAGGCAAGGCCTTTATTTGCTCAGCAAATGCACAAGCTAAGATGAAAACGTAAAACTAGAAAAAAGGGAAACTTTTTCTGCAGGATACAGAGGATAATATTCAGAGGATAAGCAGGTAGGGACATCTAACTATCAGTACAGATGTCAGTTTTAACACAAACGGAACAAGAAAAACAGCCAAGAGCCTCAGAGAAGCTACAGGCGGTAAAGGAAGTCATGCTCATCTCTGTAATCATGCCTCTTTTTTCACATATACTGCTGACTTGTTCTGCAGCAACTACCTTGCACCTGCACCAGTGCTCTAGCCTCTAAATTGACAGAGGAAAACAAAAAGTTCACACTTTTTCCACATGTCTTTTGTACCTGTTCCTTGAATACAGTAGCTGAAATTCTGCGTGTCCCTAGCCAAGTTTCATATGGCTTATGTAACTTATGGGTATGCAAAATCCAAGTCACAATCTGGCCCTGAAATACTAGTAAGTAGTCTCTGAAGCAGAGCTTCTTTATGTAAGACATTTAAAATTGAATGAGGCATAACACTGGAGAGCATATAGTAGAAAAAACTTGTGTCCTGACTAAGCTGGGGAGGAAGGAAGGAACAGAAATGAATGGCCCAGTTAGTAGGAATGCACAGTGTTTTGCAGTTATAAATAAATAGGGGATTTTATGAACAAAAATAACAAATGACATGGGGAATGTAGGGAAAACACAGATTCAAACAGTGGCCCGGTAGAGGGAAGGCAGTAGCTGTCAAGAAACTTGCATGAAGGGCACACAATACTCCAGTGAATGTGTTTTGTTTCTGCTCAGCACATTTCACATGGCCTTCATGAAGAGAAAAAAAAATCACTGCTCAGTCCACCACTGGAAGCCAATGAAAATAGGCAAAAGTTGAATCTTGCCATCTGTGTGCAGATGCATTGCAACATGACAAGCATCCACAAGCAATACATTTGTAATGCAAAAAGGAATCATAATTCAAGGCCTGCTCCAGCATATTTCAGGTTAGAGCTTGAAACTGTCAAAAAGCCAACAGTTTAAAATATTTCAATGCAGAAAAAAATATATATTTTGAAATGGGGTCATAGGTATAGACAGGGCTGAGCTGGTGTGCTGTTCAGCTGTAAAAAATATCTTTCACCTGACTTTGAGAGATTTAATGGGCATGGAAGATGGAGAACAAGTACAAGAGGGATCTGTGAGCAAAAATAAAAAGAATAAGTGAAGGTCAGTTGTGACAGTCTTCTCAGGTTAAGACCTTATTCAAGGATGTGGTGGTTTTACTCATCTGGGCAGCTGAGCTCCACCACAATCACTCTCTCACTTCCCCTCCTCAAAAGGAAACGGGAGAAAATGCAACAAAAAGGGCTCAAGGGTTGAGATAAGGACTGGGATATCACTCACCATTTCTCATCATGAGCAAAACAGACTCAGCATAAGAAGATTAGTTATAACAATTAACTATTACTAACAAGCTAGAGAAGTGTGAAACAAAGGAAAGAAACCAAATATACCTTCCCCCCATCTGCCCTCTTCCACCTCCTCCCACCAAGCAGCACAGGGGAATGGGGAATGGGGGCTGTGGTCAGTCCCTGACACTTTGTCTCTGCTGCTCCTTCATGGTCCCTCTCTGCCCCTGTTCCACGTGGGGTCCCTCCCACGGGATGCCGTCCTTCCTAAACTTAGCTTGCGGGGGCTGCCTACAGGCAGCAGCTCTTCAAGCACTGCTCCCACATGGCTCCGTACCACGGGGTCCATCCCCCAGGAGCAAACTGCTCCAGCACGGGTCCCCCACGGGTGGCAGCTCCCCCAGACCCCTGCTCCTGCGTGGGCTCCTCTCCACGGGCTGCAGCTCTGGCCTGGGGCCTGCTCCTGCGGGGGCTCTCCATGGGCCACAGCCTCCTCCAGGCCACATCCACCTGCTCCACCGGGGGCTCCTCCACGGGCTGCAGCGTGGAGATCTGCTCCGTGTGGGACCCATGGGCTGCAGGGGGACAGCCTGCTCCACCAGGGGCCTCTCCACAGCACGCAGGGGAACTGCTGCTGCCTGCCTGGAGCACCTCCTGCCCTCCTGCTGCACTGACCTTGGCATCTGAAGGGCTGCTTCTCACTCCTCACTCTCCCAGCTGCTCTTGCACAGCAGGTTTTTTTTTTGCTTTTTTTTTTTTCCTTGCTTAAATCTACTCTCACAGAGGTGCAAACAACATTGCTCACTGTCTTGGCTCTGCCCAGCAGTGGGTCCCTTTTGGAGCTGGCTAAAACTGGCTCTTCTCTAACATGGGGCAGCTTCTGGATTCTTCTCACAGAAGCCACCCCTACAGCACCCCACTACCAAAACCTTTCATGTAAACCCAATACAAAATACAAAATAGTATGGTGTCAAACAACATACATTCTGGGTTGAAAGACAAGCAAAACAAAAACCTGTATCATCTGTTCAATGAACAGCTCAGCTCAACTGAAATGACTTTCAAAAGAAAATCACAAAAGAAAAAAATACTTCCATGATAACCATTCTTGTCCATGTGGAAACACTAACTACAGTTAGAAAAGTATAAAGCATGAAATGAAAATTTCTTCAACATTTTGCAAACACATTACAATTTTGTCTGAGAAGAAATTAGTACAATAAGAAATAAAACGTGTAATGGTAACTTTTATAAAAAGGATAGATACAAACCCCTCTAACCTTCAAATGCATTAAAAATTGCTTTAACAGCAAGGTCATTGAGGCATCTTCAACTGAATTGGAATTGAAATTGGAGACTCATAAATAAGTATCTTCACTAGAGGATTTACTAGTTGTACAAAGTTTCTCATTTTTAGTTCAGATAATATTTCATAATACTTTGATGACTGGAAAGCATTCCCAAAGTGAACCTGATCATCTAATGACTTTTACTCTGCATGACTAGAAATTGCCCATTGTTTAGAGATCTTCCAAGCAACAGAAAAGCAAGTTAAATACATAGGACTACAGTAAAGCCATTGTCCCTAAAGTTTGGTTACTTTGTAAAAGAAATTCACAGAGCATCTTTGTGGGTTTCTAAGCTTATTCTTTCAATATTCATAATAAGCTTCTAGGCTTATTCTTTCATCTTCACAAGTCTTACGAGTAGTGTCTGAGGGAACTGGGGTTGTTTAGTCTGGAGGAGGTTCAGGGGAGACCTTATTGCCCTCTACAACCACTTGAAGGGAAGTTGTGGGGAGCTGGGGACCAGCCTCTTCTCACAGATAAATAGTGATAGGACAAGAGGGAATGACCTCAAATTGCACCAGGGGAGGTTCAGATTGGAAGTTGGGACAAATTTCTTCTCAGAAATAGTGGCTAGGCATTGGAATGGGTTGCCCAGGGAGGTGGTGGCATCACTGTTCCTGGGAATGTTTAAGAAAAGGTTGGATGTGGTGCTTAAGGACATGGTTTAGTGGGTGACATTGGTGGTAGGGGGATGGTTGGACCAGATATCTTTTCCAACCTGAATGATTCTATGATTCTATGTTACAGTGTTGAGAGGTTAGAGCCTGAGCTGGAAAACGTCACGTGGAACATGTGAAACAAGGTAGAAGGCTGCAATGTGCAAGGCCCTGCAGTTTTGCCACCTAACCTAACCCATAATAGTGGCCTAAAAGAAAGCTGGAGAGGGACTCCATCAGGAACTGTAGCAATTGAACAAGGAATAATGGCTTTGAACAAATGGAGGGCAGATTTAATTAGATGTGATGTGAGGAAGAAATTGTTCACTCAGAGCACAAAGCGCACATGGGAATTAGGGCTGAAGATGCACCTTGCTTTGGTTCTTTTTGGTAAATTAATTTTAATTACCCAAAAAAAAGTGTTAAAAATTAACCCAAGGCACAGGATAGGAGGTGGAGGCCAGTCCCTGTGGTCGAGGGAGAGTCCTTCTCTCTGGCAAGCCAAATGGCCTGGGGGAGCCAGCCCCAAAAAAAAGGGCCCTCAGCCACCCCAACCCACCTCCTTCTTCCACATGAGGGCACCTTCCAGGCCGCCCCCAACACAGCCACCTTTGGCCACGCATGGGCTACTCCATCACAGAGGCTTGCTGAAGTCACAGTGACCCACCACTGCCCCACCTTTGCTCCGGGCCCTATAAAACAGTACCCCTGCAGCTGGCCCACCATTTGCTGAGCTTCTGGGCACTCTGACAGCCAACTTGTGTGGCAGGAAGAAGAGCCGAAGCAGCAAGGCGAGCGGCAGGCCTCCTCAGTGTGAGAGGACAGCAATGCAGTCCAAGGAAGCATCAAGAAGGAGTGCACCTAACATGAAGGAGACATGTCAAGGGTAGAGGGATGGTGCCTGTGGCACAAAAGACACCAGTGCCCAAGGGACCTCTGGCACACAGCCCACAGACACTTACAGGCAGTACCAGTGGCACCGCAACGATGCAGGGAACAGGCCACCCCCTCAGCTGTACAGCGACAGGGGGCCTGGACCTTCCCAATGGTGCAACGGTGGCCTGGGGCAAAGGCAAGAGCATCAGCCGGACAGACACATGGTGGAGAGGCGTGCCTATCGTCCAGTACACAATGTGGGACCCAGCCATGGCTGTAACCCAGGCAGCAGCGTCGAACCCAAACATGGAAATGAACCAGAGAGTGGCATGGGACCTCAGTGTGGGACTGGACGACCCCCTGGTTCTGCACCCTGGCCTGAAAACATTCCAGACTGAAGGCATCCTGTGTGGGCAGTCCTGGGCAAGGACTGGCTTGTCCTTCTGCCAAACACCGTGGAGCCCATGGAGGTGTATGCACCAGAAGATGTGGAGGAAACAATGGAAGTGGATCCACCTCGGCCAGATCAGACCCGCAACTACCCCGGCATGCCTCTGCTCCCTGCCATCAGAGCGCATCAACAGTGTCATAGGAGTGCCCAGCGAGCTCCCTACTCGTCATGCAGGTGAGCAGGCTCCATCCCCAGCATTAGCTTGGAGCCACCAAACACCACAGACATCCTGCAGGCTCACCTGCAGGATGTCCTGGCAATAAAGAACTGTGTTGCCAATTCTCAGGGCTGTGTGAGTGCTTCTTTCCCATCCCCCAGCCCTTGTGTGAGAGGTGGCAACCCTTCTGCACAGAGCCTCAAGGAAGAGCACAGGAGAGGACCCAGCTTCCTTCCAGCTGCTGCACTGGGGTGACAGGAGGAGTCCCCGAGGGCCACCATGAGCCTTTAACATTTGTGAAAATAGACTGAGGGGTGAAATAGTAGTGTGTAAGCAATTATGGGTGGCTAATTTCTTATATTAGGAGTGAGTTTCTATGCCTGAGTAATTGGTAACGACAGACATGGAGAAGGCTGAGGTACTCAGCAACTTCTTTGCCTCCATCTGCACTGGTAGACGGGCTTCCCAAGTCTTTCATTTCCTTGAACCCATAGATGGAGGCTGGGGGATCAAAGTCCCACCCACTATAAGTGAAGAGCGGGTTTGAGACCACCTGATGAATCTAAACAGATACAAGTCTATGGAACCTGATGACATGAATCCCAGGGTCCTGAGGGAACTGACTGATGGAGTTGCCAAGCCTCTCTCCATCATAGTTGAAAAGTCCTGGCATTTGGGCAATGTTCCTGGTGAGTGGAAAAATGGAAACATCATGCCCCTACTCTTGAACAATTAAAACAAAGAATTGAACAAAGAACACTACCCTTCAACAATTAAAACAATTATGGGACATTTCTTTTCAGAAAGAGCAGTCAGGCATTGGAACAGGCTGCTCAGGGAAGTGGTCTAGTCTCTGTCCTTGGAGCTGTTCAAGGAAAGTTTGGATGTGGTGCTGAGGGACATGGTTCAGTGGGTGACATTGGTGGTAGAGGGATGGTTGGACCAGATAATCTTGGAGGTCTTTTCCAACCTTAATGATCCTATGATTCTATGATTTTATAATATAATCCAGATCCAGGCACAAATCTTTCCTTACTGAAATTATTAGGATTTTCATTTTTAATTATATCATGCAAGAACTTTAATGAAAGTGTTTAGGAAGGAACATTTTCTAATTTTTGTATTTGATTTCTTGATTATTCAACCTGTCATCTGAAATAAGTTCTTCTTAGCATTTAATAAAAATGAAGGCTCTATAAGGAGTATTTCATCAGCACTCCAATGTGAATGGAATAAGCAAAAAAGAAAAAAGTTAACTCTCACAGTGTATATGGAGTGCTACAAGTGTAAAGTACAAAAAATCTGGGAGTTTTTGTGAACAGGTAGGAGTAGGCTACACTAAGGAAGTTCAGTTTTGAATGTAGTACATAAAAGTAGTATGTTGGGTTAAAAAAAGTAGATTTTTCACGAACACTTTTTCTAGTAGATTATGAAAGCACAACTCTCTTCTAGAACTTACATAAAGCGTAACTGTATTTGGAGTATGAGGAAATACATTGTGTTAGTTAAATACAATTTGCATAGTTACATCCAGAAAGGAAAATGGTTCTGTCCACTGCTATAAGTGGATACCCTGCTGTTAGCTCCAAAGCTACTACCGAACAAGTAATTATTGAAGCAATGCATATATTAATACATATATTAATGACACTAATATGTTTTAATACATATATTAATTACACATCTTTTTAAGCACAGGTAAAGGTTTTGTCCAGCCTAAGTAAGAACACCTTATCTTCTCTGTATCCTAGTCTGTTTCCTTATCTACAGTGTGCAGTGACACTGGTTCAGATCTTCTCTATTGATGCAAGAATTCTTTCCTTTTCCAGTTTTTCTTCACAGTCTTAATTTCTGACAAATGATAATGGTCATCCTACATCTTGTGACTAGCCAAGGAAGCTCCAACCCTTTATACAGCCCTGGTAAAACTGTACTCACAGGGTGACAGAAATAGCAGCATATACGGTTGTTTCACAAATGGTACTGAGAAACCAAAATAGCAACTCAAGGCAGCAGGGACATCAATGTGTATAAATACCTGAAGGAAGAGTGCAAAGAGGACAGAGCTAGGCTCTTTCTAGTGGCACCCTGTGACAGAACAAGAGGCAGTGGACACTACCTGGAACACAGGATGTTTCCTCTGAACACCAGACAGCTGATGGAGCACTGGCACAGGTTGCCCAAAGAGGTTGTGGAGTCTCTGTCCTTGTAGATCTTCAGAAGCCACCAGGACATGGCCCTGGGCAGCCTGTTCTGGGTGTCCCTGCTTGGGCAGAGTGTTGGACCAGGTAACCTCCAGAAGTCTCCAGAGAAGAACCTGACTAAACAACCATCATCTCTTCGTCCATTAGTCTATCTATTACAATCCCTGTAAAGGCATATTAGTACAAAACTAGGAGTGGAAAACATTGAAACTTCCCAGCTCTGATGGAAATTTAGTAATGTGGATTTAAGCAGAGAATATAGTTTCCATGTTCCCACTTTCCCCCTTTATGAAAATGTGATAATGTATTTCTTCTCCCTCCTAAATTATACACACATACACCATTACATATACTCAAAAACCCCATCTGGTCTATAATATGCTAGTGTTCACATCTAAGTTAATTGGAAACACAAGGTGTCTTTTAAATAAACAAAAATCACTTACCACAGGTTGATCTTTGTAAACAGTTTATTATTTTGCTGCATAAACTGAGTTGTAATGTCTTTCCATTGACATACTCTTGGCTGAATGGATAAAGTGTGATTCTCACAGAGCAAAGGAATGATAGACCCTCTCTCTGCCCCACTAAATGTTTGCTCACATATTTCAGGCAAATTGCAATGACGAAAACTTCTAGGGGAGTTAGGGGTGGGGGGTGTCCATGTCAATATGTTGTAAAACATAGAGATTATGGAGAATAAAAGTTCTCTTCTTTACAGACCAATTATGACCAAAACAGCATTCTCAAACTAGGTCTAAGAAGCAGGGAAGGGAAGAGAAGGGGAAAAGGGAAAGAAACGGAGTGGGATAGGAGAGATGTATGAGTAGCTGAATTCTGAACAAAGAGAAGGGAAAGAGTAAGTAAATAATTTGATCCAATCTGAATTTGCTGTCATGATTCTGTACTTGAAGCATGGAACACTGAAGAGTCAAGAAGCTACAGAACCTCTATTAAAAGATCTGCTTAGGCTTCCAAAAATATTTAGACCTTAGTGGCTGTTCCATCCCCAACTTTTCCCCTCTCCAGTTACCAATTTGAAAGTTACACTCTGAAGCCAGGACAACAAAGAATAGAATTGTTCAGAATGGCTTTTTTAAGAATACAAATAACACGGCTGCTTAAAGGAAATCAAAAACACTGTGTTGACCCTAAGCTGGAACTTTTACACCCTTCCAATGACAGCCTTGTACTTGGCTAAATAAAAGAGAAAGAAAATCTCTAAAAGTAAAGCACGCATTTATTTTAACATGTTTTTCACTACCTGTTTGAAATAGTCACTTGTTGTCTCCCATCTTGTACTTGGACTGAAAGTTCCCCATGGCAGGGACCATTTTCATTCCCTGTTTAGTACAAAGGAGTGCTCTCCACAGTGGTTGTAGCAGTCAAGAGCTACTGTATAAAGGTATTTAGAACTCATCATTATAGTGGCATTCATGCTCAGAACTGTTATTAAGTGTTTGTAGATGCTAATTCCCCCAGGCTATTTGGTAAAAAGCCTTTACTGCAGGTTGTCATGGAAGCTCTGGCACTGCATAGCAAGGTTCCACTTCCGAGAAAGATGTATGAAAAGAAGGAAGGAGTTGATTAACTTTCCATCAGGTTGACATTAATCCACAAAGAATTTACTCCCACCAATATAACTGCAGATGTCAGCCTGGAAATGTTAAAAAGCTTCAAGTCTCAGCCCAGTGTTAGGCTGAAAGTTGGCAGCTCCAGAGGGAAATCAGGACATAGCCAGATGGGAAGAGAGGTGAGCCAGATCCAAGAGTCCAGAGAGAGGGAATCTGGCAGCCAGGAAACAAAACCTTGGTTTAACTACATAGAAACCATCCTGTAATATTTCCATCTGTCTTCCTCACTATTCTGTAATTTTTCCACATTAATCATTCCACCCAGAACAGGGCATCACTGTACCCCAGAGCTGAAGTCTAGTGTTCAGTGCTCCAGTGGTGAATCAAAGGGAAAGAGCCAGTTGGTGACTTGGGCATAGCTTGGCAAAAGTAGAATGATCAGAGTTTAATTCAATTGTTGCTACCTTGTAAAAGAGAGAGAAAGAAAGAAGAAGGAGGAAAAAAATATCCAACACTTTTGATGTTTACCTCTGCACGCTAGTGTTCTCTTCCTCCGTATTTCACATATTTCATATTGTACTTTTTTGTAATTGTAATTTTGTAATTGTAATATTGTAATAAAAATTGTAATTTTGTAATTTTGTTCCGGAATGACCTAACAAGACCTCTCCAAGTCACAATCCAGTGTTGGTTCACCCTTGGCTGCTCTGCCAGGACAGTACACATCATATTTTTTACCACTTTGGTTCACAACTAGGTACTCCTAAAACATGACATACCCATGAAAGGAACAGTATGGTTCATGTATGATTCAATCACAGCTCATCGAAGTCCTTTGGGCAATTCAAACAGAAGAAATAAATAAATAAATAAATAAATAAATAAAAATATTTATATTGCAAAACCATCATGCCCCATGCTCCATGAAGGGTCTTAAGTTGTCCTAGAAAAAAATAAAATAAAATAAAAAAATCTGCAATGTGAGTGCAATCTACTCTGATTCCCCCTTTTTATCAGATGTAACTAGTGCAGAAACATCAGTTAAGCTTATGTTACTAACTGTCATCTGGAGATCTGGAGGAGCCTTTCCCTCCACTGATTGATACAGAGGGAGTTTAAAGACACCAGTCTCCTGACTTAATGATCTAAAATAATTCCATAAAGATGAACATTGTGAGTATTTCCTGTGTGTGACTAAACTCATGGCATTTTTTCCAATGGAAAAGAACACTAGTCATTTAGACAGGTTTTTGCACTAGGATGCATCCAGGATATTACCTGATGATGAAGTAGAATTACAGTGTCTTTTCTTTATATAGGGCACCTTTAATGATAAGCTTTATACAAGATTCTCCACTGTAAAATTTAGTTGTGTTCAGGAAAATATGTATATATATGTGTATATATATATACTTGATTGCCAAAGACGGTATTATTGTTGTACCTGGCACACGGCAAGCCAAAGATCATAAGGCATGTTTCAGGCTACAATGAAAACTAACCCTAATTCTCTTGAACCACAAACATGCTGCTGGGTATAGAGTCTCATTTCTCTCTGAAGAGCAAAACATATATGAAATGCAGAGCAGATAATATATGCTTTTCTCTCTATCAAAAGATTCATGGGAGAATATGGACAGCTTTAACACACAGCTTTTAGAATGAAAAACAAACTTCCTGGTAAATTTAAAATTTTTAAGCACCAGTTCTTTGCTTAATCAAGCTTATATTAGGAGAATGTCTAGCATATTTTAACAGTCACTTTTGCAGTTCTGAAAATACTTCCAAAGAACAGATTTTTATTTTTTTCTTCAAAAGCTTCTGCATCCTGTGGAATGCTGCTAATTCTTTTAGCAGTGATTAAGCAAGCATGTAGCTACATTAGGTTGGTAGAGCTGGAAGAAAGAAGCAAAACAAGTTCACTGAATATAACAGCATGTATAGTTTACACTTCACCCTAGAGAAATCTGTCAGCGTGCAGACTTTGCAAGTGTCACTGTTAGACCAAAACATTATGATCAGTTGTCTCAAGAGTAGTGGTGAAGAGAATTTCTGGGAACAGAGAGCATAAGAAAGATGAAGTGCACTGCAAGGCACTGCAGGAATCACAGAATCACAGAATGGCCGAGGTTGGAAGGGACCACAAGAGAATTAAGGCACAACAGAATCACAAAAACATGAGACTTTGGAAAGATGTGAATTTGGTAGGCAGACATCAGAAGAAGAATGAAGAATAGATCTACAGAGCTTGATGAAAAGGCAAGAATAAAACTCTGAAACAAAAATTGAAGGGAATGGGGGCATTTCAGAAATGTGCAAGTATTCTGAAACAGATGGTCCTTGGAGGGGAAGACAAGACTAGGGAAAAAAAAAAAAAAAAAAAAAAAAGGATGAGCAGATATGAGCAGATGTTATCAATGCTTCATGTGAATGACTGGTAGGACTAAATTCTACCCCAAAACTGGGATGATGGGAGAAATTACATCATCACCAGGAAAGGTATGCGTCATTTTAACTGAACACACCCACATGTCTAGAGTTTCACTTGGATAGCCAGAGCCAAAGACAAATTTGGAAGTCAGATGGAATGCAGAGGAGTCAAAATAAATGAAGCATAACCAGCCATACTGAAGCAGATGGTTTGAGATGCTGCTGGACAGACTTGACTCCTGCCTCAATGTCACTGAGAGATTAGTTCCATGGCGATGCAGAAAATGACTAATTAGAACACTTCTCTGCAAGCTCCTTGATTTTTTTGACCTTCCCAGATCCTTAATTTGCAGTGAGAACAGTAAGACTTAAGCACATGGTTGGGATTTAGTGTGAGGAGGTTTCAAGAAAAGGAGACATTTTATCTTCATTTCAAATTTACACCATGAAATCTTAATTCTGCCAGGGACTAAATAGAATTCCCTCTTCTTTATTTTATTTTTCAAGGTCCTTCTTTTATCCTCTTTTTCCTTTCCAAAGGCCCAAATGTTTTCAGAGCTTTATAGATTGATTCAGCACTGAATTAGCTACTATTCAATGTTCATCTGTGAACTAATATCCAATGCTCTTGAAGTGACAAACACAAGTGGAGCTGTCAGAAACTGTCATACCTGGAACTCCCCTACTCTTTTTAAGCTCAATGAGCTACACTATCCAAAAGGAATTACTGAGTGAACTCCCTGACCTCCATTCATTACCGTCTTTCTGACCATGAAGAACAGCATGTGAAGCATATGCAGTCCTTTAGACCAAAAACTTCTGTAAGAAAAAAAAAACACGAGTAGAATCAGCCCCCGTTGTGTGGTTTCAGTTCAGGTTACAACCATAAGCATGGTCACATGCTTGCTCTAATTTCAGTTCTCTGTGACAAGGCTGTTATCTGTGCACTGAGACTTCAGTTAAAGTGGAAAGTATCATTTATTCTTCCATAAAATATCTGGATTATTTAGTCCCTTAAACCAACACACTTCTCACATTAATCTTTTGTCAATTAAGGAAACATCAATATGACTCCAAAAGGTACACAGCAATACTTCCCCACACACACTAGAATTTTTTTACAACCTATGTTCATTCTTATTTAATTTGAAACCTGATTAGAGGGCCAGAATTGCTACAGCCATTGGGAAATAACCGTTACAGGCACTGGCTGGATTTTTTAGGATATACCTAGATTTAAAGTAAGTCAGGGAGCAGCAAAATCCCTATTTTAAAAATAATTTCAGCCCATTGTACCTTTTTTTTTTCCTCAGAAACTCATCTCAAGGATTAGTCACCCACAACAGCTATCTTTATTCACCAAGAATCTGTGCATCAGGACCAGGACACCACCTTGTGCCTATGCATTGCACATACTTTCCCTCCAAGTCCCCTCCACCCTACAGCAGAAGGTTCTGCAAAGAATAACAAGGCTCTGTTATGAAAGACGACAATAGCAAACCTTAAATCCCAACACAAGATTGGTCCTCATGCCATGATGTTGTGACAGAGAAAAGCAGATATAAATGACTAATGGCAAGAGTTAGTAAGGCCAAAGACCAAATACAGCTCTGTGATTGTCATTACCAGTTATGTCATTGTTTCAATTGAACTAACATTTCTCAAGAGACTAATTGTTATTTGACTCCCTATTATTCACAATAGGCTGCAAGGTAGACCAGAGCTAAACACTCACTTTGTATAACCATGGGTAAAAAAAAAAAAAAATCCTCTCAAATTGCAGTAGGTCTGGAATGTCAACACTTGCTTCTCTGGGATGGAATTGCTCCCAGACCTTTTCCAAGTCCTGTGGGATATTTTTATTGGTTGTGATGTTCTGCTGCTTGAAAACATCAGAGAGTAAATGATTAGAAAAAGACATCTTAACCCAGCTTAAGTCAATGAGATCTTCACAGTGGCCTTCAAATATGGGCAGATTTCATCTTGAAAGTTTTCTCATTCTTTATTTTGACTGGGGGAAGAGGAAAGTAACATAACAGGCACTCAGCTAGTCAACCTGAATTATGTAAATGTGTCAAGTATTTTATATCAGTCTTACTTAATTTGATATTAGAAAAGAATGTCTAAAGTGCTACCAGTAAGCAGACAGCCCCTGGGCTGGATCCATACTGTGAGGAAGTTGTTCCTTGCCCTGTGAGTGCCTAGGACAGGACTGCATAACAGCTGATCTATAAAGAATTTGCTTATCTAGTGGGTGGTAAAGAGGAGGTGAGGAGCAAAGCAGGAGCACGTACTAGCAAGTAGCTCCAGGCCACAGCCTGCTAAGCAGTGCAGCGTCTTCTGGGCAGCACCAGACCTAATATGCCCTGACAAAAATCAGTCCCATGCAGAGCCATGAAAGTGTCTTTGTGCCAGGCATTCCTGTTATGTTGTTCTCAGGCTAGCAAGTCCTGCCAAAATCAGTGCTGGGAGGTTTGTGCAGAGACAACCAAGGGGAATAGCGAAGACTGTTATTGTAGTGCTGGTGCTGTGCCAGAGCGACTCATCCTGATAGTCTCCATATAGCCAGCTGTGGATCCTAGTAATTCTTGCACTTGCAGGATTTTTCTATCAGTCAGATTTTTCCAGTGCCTCAGTACCATCGACTGTGGAGAGCTGGCATCCTGTTGCATTGGTCCATCTCTCAAGGTAGTTCCCTGGGAAGAAAGATGGTCATAAAGTACAGAGAAGTCATCTGTCTCTGCCACATCTTGGCAGTTGTATTCTACTTTCAGGGAGATTTTTACTGCTTCAAACCCAGGGAACAGAAAAAAGAACCCAGACTCTTAATCAAATATGGAAGCTTCTAGGCTTAGTTTCCTCAGGTGTGTTATCTAAGCTATAAGCGAGTAGAAATTATGCTAAACTGCTGCACATTTCTGCAGAATCTTTACTTTAGACAAAAATGCAAAAGTGATGGGTATGAAATTTAATTTGGATGATAAACACTCAGTAAGAAAAAGGAAAAAGTTCTAGTTCAAGAACGGGAAATACACCGATTGTGAGAAAACAGGTTGTGCATCCATCCAGATGTTCCATACATTACTTTCCATACATGCACAGAAAGAAAACATAACTCATAAAAATGTAGCACTTCTATTACACTAGAAATCACAGCCTCTTCAGAAAAGGAGAAGAATGTAGTTGGAGAAAGACAATAATTATTTAGATTTCTGAATCCAGCAATGAAAGGGAACAAAAAACTAGGATGACTTAAAGCTGAGATTTTCATAGGAGGCTACAAAAACTAGGGCTGTCAGTTCACACACACAAAATATAAATCCCAAACACTTCCTAATGGTGTCTATATTTATCTAAGTGTAAGAAAGAGTCTTTAAATTCTGTAAGGGCAGGGATAGGACTCTTCTGTCCTCTTCATCTCTCCTCAGCCGTATCATTCTGAGAATTAGCATATTAAGGTTTCTGATACTGTTTAATTCACAGTTTGAGTGGGCAGAATGAAAAATAGCAGTATGGCTATTTTAAAACATTTCCTTAATGTAGAAATGTTAAGATTTTGAACATTTTTAATTTTCAGGATGATCTTATGTTATGTCAGACTGAGACAGTCTTGCTCTGTATTCTGTAAACCAGTAGAGAGCAAACTAAAGTGTATTCATATGACTGTAAATGAGTATGCCTAAGCTTCTCTGAATTCAGAAACACAACTCTTTTAGGTTTATCATCCTGCTAGAAGAGTCAAGTCACCTATAAGGATCTCTGATGGTCATGCTCTGATGGTCATGCTCTGATGGTCTCTGATGGTCATGCTCTGATGGTCAAAAAAATGGTCATGCTGGACAACAAATAAAATTGGATTTTGTTCTGATGTGTAAAACTCACCCACCTCTATATGGGAAGCATCAAGATTGTCTTGGCCTGAGGTACCAGACATGAAGAGCTGGCATAACTACACCTCTGGAAACTCTCTCTGGAAATTCAGAAAGGGATGAAAGGCAAAACCAAGTTTTAAAATTGATGAGAAAACAAAAGCCTAGTAGGGGCACAGATCTGGAGATAAAAAAAAAAAAAAAAAAATAAACAATATTATATGGCACGCCTGAATGACAAACGTTTACTAGAACACTGCCAGAAGCAGATGCATTAAACAGTTGGACTTCATAAAGCAACTGGTATTAAGGTGACCAGGCTCATACCAAGGAGCTCTTAAAAAGAAAAGCTTTAACTTTTCAGCATAGATCACTCATACTTTATGAGTGATACATACAATTTAACTGATAAATTATCAGCTGAAAAGTCTGAGCACTCATATTAAGGAGCTAGATACAGAGACCTTGGTCGGGAAAGAGGAACAGATTTCAGGGGGGAGATTGCTTTTGTTTTTTCACATGAAAGAATGAAGTCATGCAAGGACAGGACTTTGGTTATGAGTTTCAACTTGCTTATTATGTACTGGGAAAGCTTTCAAGGATGAGGCAGAAATAATCCCAAGTGTCAGAATACTGAGTAGGAGGCAAGTGGCAATTTGGAGCTAAAATAAGCCATTTTTTTAGACACAGTAGGCATATTACATTGTGGTTCAAAAAAAAATAAATAAAATAAAATAAAAACCTATTATTGAATACTGACTTTTATTGAGTTGATAGAAGTCTTGCTCTTTATCTGAAATTGCAGCATTTGAATGCCTTACTGGAAGCCTCTGCATCTCCCTGACTTATGCAAAATTTACTTAAAATGGGTGGGACTTGAATTTGTAATTTTCTGAGAAATGACTGGGGATACTGATATTTTTTTTTCTTCACAACTGAGAAAAAGAACTATTTCAGAAATATAAGAACATATGAAACCATGTTAAAAACTGTTTTACCACCTGAATTTTTATAGGAGTTGTTGACATCCTATCCAAGTATGGATATATTTACTTGTACTTTGAGTCTCCAGGGCAGCCAGACTTGGATCATTTTGCATTTCCATAAGCTCTGAATGGCAGATTTCAAAATGTCACATTATATCACAAAGAATGTCAGACACAAGCCATGTTTTTGGCCACTTAGGTCTGTTCTCCCTGCCTGGCAGCAAAGCTGGGTTAGCAGATAGAAAGGAAGGGGTCTTACTCCAACATTTATTAAACAACAGAATTGACCATTGTTATTCTGGGTCAGACAGTAAAGAGGGGCTTATTAAGGTGTCTTGACATTATATTTATACAGCACTGGATGCCTAAGACTAAGAAACATAAGCTGATTCATAATGCATGTACCTTGTGTGAAACCCTGTTAAACATTAGAAAAGGTTGATCACTGTTATTATCCTGACTGGGAATGGATCAGAACCAGAAAAACAGACGAGAACACAGGAAACCAGTTGATAATCCAGACCCTGCCTCAGAGTCTTGTCCCTTGCTAACCCAGTTGTCAACACCTTACAGCATCCACCAAATGGCAGCAACACCCTGCTCAGGACTGCTTACATCCTTTTTCCCCCTCCTCAATGCCTCTCCTTGAGACTTGCTCCAGAACCTCATCATGAAGGGTTAGAACCATTTTCTATTTCAGTCTATTCAGGGACATTTTCCCACTGTTTTTATTGTGCCAAACCATACTCTAAATTAAATATTTTATTATCTTTGGCACTATGACATTCTCAGCTGCAGCCATAAGTAGAACCATCTCACAGAAACTCTGCGAGCTGTCATCCTCTAACTCACCAACCCCATCAAGAAAGCAGTAGGGCCTGACACAACTCCAACATCTGCTGTGGATCTCCTGTTTCCTTCAGTATTCAGTGCTCCCTGCCCTGAGCATCACTGGATGGCAATACCTTCCTTCCATCCTGTGCAGGTTTTGGTGCTACCCTTTCAAGCACTGACAAATTTTGGGTTGGCTTGCTCATTTCCTTCTTCAGTAAGAGTAAGCAATAGAAAGCTGTTATACTCCTGGATCCAACACCTCCTCCAGTTTCCATATATTTTGTGCTATCTTTCTATTCCAAATTGATATTCTGCCCTGAACATCAGAGGACACAGGAATTGAGAATAAAGTAGGAAAGTTTGGGGCCAAGACACAGAATATTATGAGATTCATTAGGCTGACATTATGTAGCATGGGCTCCACAGTTTAAGGCAGGAAAGCTGGCAGTGTTAATTGATTAGGAAATAATTCAATAGTCTTGCACAGTAAACTAAAATATTAACATATGAACTAAAAGTTATGCAAATAGTAATAAAAGGTATTTATTCTGCAACAGTAACACAGTACTCTGGTGGGGTTAGGAGCTCTCTAGGGAGTTCATGGGGACAGGGCAGCTGTCTTCAGGCATGTAGTAGCAGTAAATTGCTTAAAGATGGACACTAAATCTTACACAAAAAGGTAGCTGCTCTGCTGATGTCCTGTACCCTTCAGAACCTCTTTCTGTCACTCATCCTTTCTGTCATTAATCCATACTCATGTCTATCTCTCCAGCTAAGACCATGAACACAGTGCTGCAGGCTAACCATGCCATTGCCAGGATTTGAACAAAGGCTTTCTTAAGGCCTCCCACTCAGGACTCTTAAAACTAATAAGATTGGGAAGCAAAAATCCACTGAACCTTCTCTAGAAGAAATCACCTACCTGTAGGTTTGCATGGCCTTGTGGCATCTGGGCCAAATACACTGCCTGTCGGGCTGTGCAGGACCTTTACACAGCTTCCTTGCTGATACTGATACTTGAAAGAGAACTGAAAGCCTGAACACAGCAAGAGCAGAGACTATTCACCAGACCTATAATGTATGATGGATGTACTAACCCAATTTGAATAGCATAAAGGATACATGCCAATTATCAGGTATGATGAGTGATAGACTCATGTACAGTCTCAATCAAATACCTGACTTGGACAGAATCTTCCACTCAGCTGTGACAGCTTGTATCCTGACTGTCTTACTTGTGTATTAATGTCAGTCATCAAGCCTAGCACTATTTCTTTTCATTCACTTTCTCATAATAACTATTTACATATGTAGACAACATCATTACCTGTACACCAGTCAGTCCAAAATGAGACTAAGATTAACAACACAGATGAGAATGAGTGGAAAATTTTATGTATTTGAATTTTAGTAAGGGGAAAGTAAAATCCTATTATCTTTAAAAGTTCTTATAATGTTACTTCATTTTAAAGTTACTTCAAAAAGTTACAATAAAAAGCCACTTCTTCCTTTCCTACTTTACCTTTCTAGTACAGATTGGAAGGCTACTGGTCACTGACAGTGGAAGGATACTAGAGACAATGGCAAAACAGTCAGATCCATCATGGAAAATCTTATGTTTCAGTCTCATAGAGTTCATTACTTGGGGTTTACATTTAGAAGAAAAGCTGTTTGCCACTGTAACTTGACAACAGATAAACTATAAATGGAAATGCCATTTAGTGGCTCAAAATTATAAACAGGGAGCTCCTTAAACCTCTTGTCCTTTTGCAGAATCTGAGCAAGTGTGCCTAAATGTTGTTGTGTTCTGGATTTAATGTGTAACATTCTGCAATGGGACACACTAATCTACAAGATACAGCACCAGAAGACACATTCAGGTTAAAACTGAGAGCAAAGATGCAAAGGGAGAGTAATACAGCAAAAAGTGTTGCAAGTAACCTCCTCAAAAAGCAAATTTCCCTGATGCTGTCAATGTGCTGGGAAGCTAGGTTTATATTTTTACATGAGCAACCTTTGCACTGGCAATGCTGTAAACCTGTTTCAGTTTTTCTCCTGACACAGATGGCTAATCGCAGGGAAAAACCTAAAATCAAAAAGACCTGAGGGAGGCAAATAATGTTAGTTTAGGTTACTAGATGAGCAAAGAGAAACAGACAAGCAGAAAAAGCTAAAGGAGAATTAATGGCAGAAGAAATGCAAGCCATTCAAAAAAGCCTGCTGTTTCACTGAGAGCCTTGTCAGACCCTTGGGGATTCCTGGTATTCAGCAATGATGCAATTGGTATATGTAAGTAAACTTTGTTTCCTCACTAATCACACACCCCATTAAAAAAATAGCTAGGGAAAAAAAAAAGCCCTAGCAGCAAATAGATTGAGATAAGTAGTGATTTTCTGTGGCCCTTTATTGGCAGAAATCCTTTTCTCCTTCAAAGGAGTGGCTACTCTTTCACCAAACCAGAGTTTCTGGAAATGATAGTTCAATGCCGCAGGAGTTGACAGCTCATGACAAGAGGACTAAGGACAGTCAGAAATGGCTCACAGAGTGTCACTGTTCCTGCTCCAACCTGCCACTCTGCGTTTAGATTTGTATCATCCTTAACACAAAAATAAAACCGCCAAAAAGTTTTCCAAGTGGTGCTCTTCCTTGTTACAAACTTTACAAAGAGGTCTTTTCAACTATCTAGTCACTCCTTCTCTCTCAGAGTTAGGCTCAAAAATGCATTTTCAGTCTGTAAAGATATAATATACAAGCCATTTGCAACAGCATCGAGTTGGATGGTGTTTCTCAACCTCTTTTAACCTAAGAAATCTTGTGGCTCATCTTGTGCCACAACAGCTCATTGTATTGTTGGAATTATTGCTTTATAACACATTAAAAATAGAGAAAACTAAGTGTTCTTTCATTGCTTTGAATTCCCCTCACTGCTTCATGGAGAAATGCACATTTATTTTTTAAAAATAAAGCAATTCCAGTAATTTCATGGACCACATGTCCCAAGGAGCATCAATGGACCACCATCAGGTGTGAAGCACTGGAGGAGCAAAGTGTGAGCTATCTCTAAACCAACAGGCCAGCTTGATGGAAGCACCATTCCCCCAGTAGCATGGAGTTTCTTTATGATCACATCTAGATTGCTTCTGCTACACTGTCTTCAGTCCAGCTAGCTTGGCTGTCTCTGCAGTACAGGCACTCTGAAGAGACAATTCACATTGCTTCTTCCCATTAACACGAGTGGGACATGCATAGTCCTAAGGTCAGATCAGGTAAAGATCAGGGCACACAGCCCCCTTAGCATGTTAGCCTAAAGGAAAATATGCTTGAGTCGGAACTGCTACCTGTAAATAGCAGCCATAATTTAGAAACTCTTTCTGCCCTTCATCTTCAACACCACACACACAAAACTACATATTGAGAGGAAACTTTCCTCATCACTACACTTGCTCAGCCTGGCTTCAATAACTCTGAGTGAATTCACAAGTAACAGTTCGTCATTTCGGCAAACATGCTTGCTCACTTCAGATGAAATACCCTCTTTAACCAAGTCCTACCCACAGCTCTATTCCATCAGCTAATGTGAAAACTAAACATATTTGTCATGTCTTTACTTGTCCCTGCATAAAATCAAGACAAAGAATGAAAGGCCATTGTAAGTTAGGATACAGTAACCTTTGTTAAAGTTTGCTCTACAATGCAATATGTAAAAATTTTGGATCAATTCTGGGTGGAGGGAATGTGGTTACTTCACATTTTTGTCTCTCACATAGACAAAATGGGTCTTTCTCCTGAGGAATTTTCTAGCATAGAAGAGAGATATCAGGGATTAGATTAATATTTGCAGGTTAAATGGTCGAAATGGCTGCAGAAAAGCTACTCAGCTGGAAGTCTGACCAGAGCGTTCAGGTTAGGTTTAAAGTAGGAAACATTTGCTAGTTTTCTCTCCAAACAACACTAGAAAGGAATTTTGATCCTTTCTTCAGCTATTTTTTGAATTTAAAAAAATCTGCACTAACTACATCCACACTAACTGGAGTTTAAAAATCTATCATTATTTGGGAACTATGTGAAAATGTAAAGTTACTAAAATATTTAGGTATTGGAGTTACATAAAATCTGTAACTGGACCATTTATTTTAGAATTAAGTTTAGGATCTCAGTATTATCCTACATGATACCACGAAACTTTGCATCATGTTATTCTTTATGATCACTTGAACCAATTTCTGGTACATACACTGGTTCACAGGCCTGCCAGTAAGCACTGAGATTGCCTTCTGGACAGAAAAGTTAGAGGGAATATGACCAAGACCAGGACGTATTGTACAGGAAACATTTAATTTCAGGTAATTGTTTAAATTTTAAAAACAAATTAGAAACTGGATTATTCATCAAACCAATAGGCATGACCTTCTACTTATAAATCTAGGGATCTCTCCTCCGACAAGAGCAACTTACACTGTAGTCTTAGGCCCTTTTTGTTGAAGGAATGATTAAACTGTAATGGTGGGAGTACTGCAAGTCTGTTGTTGCTTACGTGAGCTAAGAGTCCTTGCTCCTGGCTGCATTGTACTTGTAGTGGGGTTTGTCAATCTCTTCTAGCAACACTATTTTTACCCCAAAAATATGTTCTTAAGACAGCAAGATAGAAAGGTTTCTCAGTCTGCTTTTTAGGACACTCACTATGGAAAGGAGGATGTCAGAGTCCTTTCCCGATTCAATGAATGTTTAGTTATACAGGCAAGGTAGGAAAATTTCAGGAAAAAAATAACAAGTTTGGTCTTCTTTGTGTGCTTCTCACAAGCACATGCCACTCATCATTTACTTTTAACAGAAGGCCTCTTCTACTGCAAACCTAGAGGTCAGGATCAGCCATGTCGTAGATATGTTGTGCTGAAATCTACCTATTCACTTTGATTTTTTTTTAAGCAATTTAGGTAAAATTGTGGAGAAAGAGATGCTGAACAATTAAACTGAGCTTAAAATTGAGCATGAATTACTAATTAATTGCTACCAATAGCCATGAACACTATTATGTTTTTAGAGCCCTGTTCTAATGGTAGTATCAACATGAGAAACATTTTTTGGAAGCCACAGGATTTGCCTCACTCCAAACCTGGTGAACTGTCTCAGGCAGTTGGGGCGGGTGGGGAAGAAGTAGCATCTGACAAGAGAACCCAGTAGGGTTGCAAGGAGTACAAACAAGTAGGCTACACACATAATATTCTCACAAATCTTGATTAATCAAAGAAATAAAATCAGAGATAGGCAAGAAAGATAGAAATAACCACCAGAGGCTTGTGATCATAACAACAGTCATTAAACAGCATTGAATTTCAGATATATTGTTAATGTAACATTTTCCTCATTTTGGCTTGCTCATGAAGCTCTGCGTAAGACAGTGTTGGTAGGGGCTGGTGTACCACATTACAGAGCGAAACAGTAGTCACAGGGTACCCATTACACTCACCCCCATGGAAAATACAAAATCACATCTATTCTTCCAAACTAAAAATAAGTCTGACAAAACTTTAAAATGTTGCACACGTGAAGCCAAATTCTAGTTTGTGTTTGTTGTGGTTTAACCCGGCTGGCAGCTAAACACCACACAGCCATTCGCTCACCCTCCCCCCTCCCTCTCTGGGATGGGGGAGAGAAACGGGAAAGTGAAGCCTGTGGGTTGAGATAAAGGCAGTTTATTAAGATAGAAAATAATAATGATAATAATAATAATATGTACAAACAAGTGATGCACAATGCAATTGCTCACCACCCGCTGACCGATGCCCAGCCCAACCCCGAGCAGCCGGCCCCCCCAGCCCGGTTAGCCACCCCTATATATTGTTTAGCATGACGTCAGATGGTATGGAATACCCCTTTGGCCAGTTTGGGTCAGCTGTTCTGGGTTCGTCCCCTCCCAGCTTTTGCTGCACCCCCAGCCTGCCCGCTGGCAGGACAGAGCGAGGAGCTGAAAAGTCCTTGGCATAGTGTAAGCATTGCTCTCCAGCAATTAAAACATCAGCATGTTATCAGCACTCTTCTCATCCTAATCCAAAACATAGCACCCTACCAGCTACTAGGAGGAAAAATAACTGTCCTAACTGAAACCAGGACAGTGTTGCTAACATCTTTCTTGATACACTGGTCTGTGCAGATTCCTAATTACAGGCATGGCAAGACACAGAGCTCCATTTTGTGCAAACAGCTGTTTTCCAGGCACTACATTTTGCTCAGAGATGCTCTGTTTCCTGCATGGTGGAACAGAATCCTGTCATACATCAGGCAAAATTGTTTCATGGAACACAATATTTCTATTTCCTCCCAATGCATCATGTTAAGAGTGATAAATATACCCATCTGTCTGACCCTAAACATGTTTTCTCAAACACTTGGACTTAATCTCTCACTTGAGATGCATGGGTGTTAATGCCAAAAAGATTCTTCATGGTGACAGGGTTCCAGCAACTCTTAACTTTCCCCTTTTCACCCTCTGAGCTAAATTAGAAGGAAAACGAATGGGACTAATGTTGGTCATTCTACATGGAAGGATGGCAGACGAACTGAAGTTCATTTTGTCCACAGATCACGCTGTCTACAGGTGACTAAACATTTGCTAGATCACAGCTCATGCTTATTAAACTATGTAGCTAGTGGACCATAAAACCAAGAAAATGCTTACGCTTGTTCCCATATGCCCACAGAGATATGTCTCTGGTGATGAAGAGGGGTCACAATGAAGCCTATTCCCAGTGCTCTGAAATCATCTGTAAAATTCCTTTCTGCAAGGTGGTTCACTGTGACAGGCTAGGCAGTAAAGCTGTGAGTGAGAGATAGGCCTTGTAGCCTGCATTTCTTCCTTGACAAAAGGATGCAGCTTGTAGCCATGGCAAGAGGTCCTTTTACTGTAGGAGGAGGGATTCTCCACCACAGTGAAGAATCATTGCAAAGTATAAGGTGCTGCCTTCTCTGTCGTAGCCATCTTCCCCCTTCCCCACTCCATTGCTTTCAGCTCTCTCCAACCACTTAAAATCCCTATCACTAACATGCAGCAGCTAGATGAGGCTCCTAGGAAGAAAAAGTGAGGCTATGACTCTAAGCAGATGGAAAAGAAGGTGAAGGGCAGGAAAGAAAATTACCTTCAGCTAGTAATAAAGGCTGTGGAAAGGCAGGGGAGAAGAGTGAGGCAAAACTGAGCTGGTGATGGGGGTGTATCCTCATCATTCAAGTCTCTCACTGCAGTTCTGGAAGCAAATATATAAAATCTGTTAAAGCCAGCAATGCTAAATAGCAAATCTAACATTTTGGCAGTCAGTTTCACCACCACTTGCAAACACAAAGAATGTGATAAGAAACAGAGTAAATGAGCAGTTGATGTGTGCATGTGGGATCTTTAGCCCCTGCATTCTCCTACATGAACTGCTCCCAGAGCCTCAGGGTCAGGAAGATCAATTTCTTCAGTTCATCCTGATCCAGGAAGATCCACCAAGAAACTCAGCCCAACTGTCCAGAATTCCTCTCTAAATTCAGCAGAAGTTCATTGAACTGGCATTGCTCTGAAACACATTCTTTTTTTGCAGAGGAAGATTTTTTATTCTTGACCCAACTTCTCCATCTTTAGTAATTTTCCAATATGGTACTGTCTGTTCTCAGATAAACACCAAGAATAGCAAGCAATCATCTTTCTCTGAGAAACACATGTTGCATTTCATGCTCATTTCTATTCTCCTCCACATACTTGAAGACATTTTTTTCTATCAATAATTGCTTTAAAAATGCAAAAACACAGACAGTAGGTCCTGAAGCCACCTGAATGACCTTTTCCATTGTGTTAGCTCAAATAAACTAGGGCAAATCAGCAGCAAATTACCTGGGCATTTTTGACTTCTCTAAGTATGGATCAGCTGGATACCTGGCTTTCTGTATTCTAACTTCAGCATTTAGACTTTCTCTATATGAGAAGTATTTTTTGCTCTTGGGAGTTTTCCTAAACAACTTCTATTATAAACATTATTAAAGCTTAAGGCAATGCAATTTTCATTTAATAATTATGGTTAGTACTAACAGCACATCTGTTTGGTTTGAAACGGTTGGCTCTGCTTCAGAAAGGCTAGACATCCATTTTATAAACAACTTTGATACCACTTAAAACATCAGATGAATAAAAAAGAAGCCGTAAGGTTGCACGATCACAGTTTAGAAACCTTCCACCTCAGTCTTCAAGGCTACCAAGAAGAATGTATGAAACATGAACCAAGAATTCAGGGTATAAAACACTCCAAAAATAAGAAAATTAGGCAATATTTCTCATTTACAATGGCTTTGATTTTCTGATTCATCAGAGAGATTAATGAAGGGGAAGTTTCCCACTTTATCGATTTTCCTCCTGTGAAGGCAATAAGGACTTTTGTTTTAAAGGCATTGGCAAAACAGTTTAGGAATCCTCTGGGTTTTTGATGCCAGATTGTCCCCTGACATAAAGAGGAACTAATGGCTGCAATCATCTTGCCTGCAACAGCATCAACGTGTTTAAAGCACAAGCCTCTGGATTTTTTAAGGATCAGTGAGATTCTATTTGCAAGGAAGAAACTTATTAGCAAGGATGGGGGCCTCAGGAGCGGATTGATCTTTCCCTTAACTGAAACATTCTTTGCAGTACCTTTCATTTCAAATTCATATTAGGAAAAACGATTACTGACACTCACATGCTAGAATTGATTAATTTCCTGTCCCCTCTGGCTAAAAGCTTACATCACAAAAGATCGCACAGCAGCATACCGCTAGCAAGTTAAAATAGTATTTATTTATTTTGTCTCCGGAAGACACAATGTATACACAATTTCAGTGAATACTGCATCTGTTTTCTTTTTTTGCCTCCTGTTCAAAAGCCAGTGAGTTGAACACTCTTCCTACTCCTCCTGTATAATGGGATCTTCCCTGGGATCTAGGCTTTCTGGAACATTTTAAGTCTTCAGTTTCCTGAGGATAGAGCACTTTTTTATTCCTAAAGGATAGAGCACTTGCTTGGACCCTACAGAAGAACTCTCTGGCCTCAGATCATCTACCTAAAAGGCAAGATCTCAATTGTCCAGATTCCTTTATATTCAGTGAGAAAAGCACCTCCAAAAAGTAGTTCAGACAGACTACATCAAACTTATTTATTTCTTATCATTCATTACAAAAGAAACCAAACGAATCTATAGCTATGTTCTGTACTTCTAACATAGTCTATGTTATTAGACAAAGGTCTGCTTTCCAATTTCTAGGGGTTACTTATATGGCTTTGCTGCTTCACAGGGGGAATAGTGCTGACCATGCATTGGCTCAATCAAATTCTCCATCACATACTTTATTTTCAATGGAAAGGAAACCCAGCCAAAAGGTGGGGAAGAGTGGGGCACCATGCTAAATTCCAAGAGATGCCCAACACAACCTTCAGGGAGCACTTGCCTAGTTAACAGAAAAGTATCAGGGGCCATCTGTGTAACAGACTCACTTTCACCCAGCTACTTTTCTCTTCTCTTCTCTTCTCTTCTCTTCTCTTCTCTTCTCTTCTCTTCTCTTCTCTTCTCTTCTCTTCTCTTCTCTTCTCTTCTCTTCTCTTCTCTTCTCTTCTCTTCTCTTCTCTTTTCTCTCCTCTCCTCTCCTCTCCTCTCCTCTCCTCTCCTC
>NC_048893.1:123126491-123140349 GCF_011077185.1 Oxyura jamaicensis
CTCTCCTCTCCTCTCCTCTCCTCTCCTCTCCTCTCCTCTCCTCTCCTTTTTACCTGTCATGGCATAACACATTCCTATTACAAATGTTTTGTTCCTGTACTAGGAAAGAGAGTTTGGGCTGGCTTTACTCACCTACTTGAAGGTACAAGCACTGCAGGTTTCATAAATTACAGAAGACAGCATCGGACCTACATCCTGAAGCTTGATTTCAACAAAAAGCACAAAGCATTAATAGCATCTCGTGTTGTCACAGCCAGGACAGTGGCTCCTGGGAACAATCTCAACTTCTATCCCAGAGAGCTCTTTGAGGTGTAGCTACTATAAAAAGGTCAATGCAATATTAACTAACAGCCTCTCCCTCTTCAGATTGTGTAGACAATGCTAATGGTATTCTGCCAGTATTTATATTGGGCTGTTTAGGTTAATGATAGCCTAGGTATGTCTTCATTTTTGTCTAAATACAAAAGACAACAATGTACACAACTTCTATGCAGCCTTTGTGTTTTTGTTTTTGGCTTATAGAGAAAGGAAAGCTAGTTTTTTTCCTTGAAGCAGACTGTGCTTTAACTCTGCTCCAGACTGAAGCAAACAAACCAGGGCATTACTGAATCTGCTCATTATGACAGCCAAGATGCTCTTAAGAAAAGTAGCTCCTTACAACTTTGTACCGAGTAGGAAAAATGCCCTGGAAATGGTTAAAGGTCATGTTAGCTTCACATAGGCAGAGCTTTAGGAACACTATTTTCTTCAAGCACGGAATCCTTTCCAAGATACTCTGAGGACAGTTCTGGAAAACAATTTTCAAGACAACATACTTAAGTTTAAATTGAGCTCAATTAAACTAAATGGGACTTATATAGATAATGATCCACACACACTATTCAAGGGACTCCAAAGCTAATTTCTAGATTGTTCCCATAAGGAAAAAAAAATGAAATATACTCACAGCTACTAAGAAGCAGGTTTGCAAATAACACAGAGGGAAAAAAAAAAAAAAAAAAAAAAAGCACTTGTCAGAATTTTTTTTCAAACTCAAAAAAAATAAATAAATGACAAAACAGTTCCTCAGTTAACAGAACCAGGCCAGGGTAAAAGCAAAGGTTATAAAAGCTGTGCAATTAGTCAGGGTCAGAGTTATGAAAATGGTCCTGCATCCTATCTGAGATTTGTAGCAAACATCAGGTTTTAGCAAGCTTTTCACTTTTTTATACTCCAGCTGCTTTAAAGTTTTTTTCTCTTCTGATACTAGATTTTTAATGCAATTGGAAAGCTGTATAATTTATAAATTCCATAGTGGGCAAAAGCACAACCATAACTCTTTATTTTTAAATACAGCCACATAAAACACTTCTCAAAGGATAAAGCCCAAATTATATATCAAGTCAGTCAATCAATATACTGCAGCAGAACCTGCATAATTACTTTTTCCTGTGCTGTAATAGGGCCACATCGTGCTTTATGGACATCATTAATTATTAAAATAGTTTCCTGCACCAGCAGGCACCTATACATAGCACCTGCTATCAGTCTTCTCAGGTCGGTCTTTTCTACTGCCTTGTGTCTGTCTAGTGCCTATCCATCTAGGCCCACCAGCATTCCCCTGGGATTGCAGTCAACCTAAGCAATGTTTCTAGGCTGACTGTTCAATCTATCTCTAAAGTCCCTGAGTCTTTTGCAATCAAAAACAACCTGTCTACAGTTGATGATAAAGAAATACTAGGGAGTTTCAGCCATGTTTATGAATGAATACCGTTTTGCCTTCCTCCAGTTATGCAAGGTTAAGCTGCTGACACAGAAGTTTTAATACAACAAAATGACACACAATTTATCAGAAGTGGGACCAAACTCAAGCCAGTTTGAAGTAGTGGGTGCTACACAAATAGGTATTTGCAAACATGCTAGCTGGTCACTGGGAATACTGTTGAATGTCCTGAGGCCCTTGAGTTCTTAACACTTAAGACATACAAAAACAAAGTGGAAAACTGTCCCAAGATGAGCAGTCCTTCCTTTTTAGAACTCACAAAATATCAATTCACTTTCCAAATGACAGTAAAAGTATTTTGGGGTGTAATTTTTCTTAATTTTTGAAATATAAATTTACCTCTTTTGTTCTTGTAATTTATATAAATTATTTATCTTTATGTTTGACTTTCCTTTTAAATGTCTTCTCTTTTCAGCTGCAGCTTGATCTTCTCTTATCTATAATGAGAGAAACAGCCTCCAGTTTAACTTCTGTTTTCATCTTTAGCTGGCTGCTTCTTATTAGAATCACAAAATGCTTTGTGGAAGGGACATTAAGATCATGTAATTCCAACCACCCTGCAATTGGCAGGGACACTTTCCACTAGACCAGGTTTCTTAAAGCCCCATCCAGCCCAGCCTTGTACACTTCCCTTAAATACTTATATCACCACCCTCTACCTGCTGCTCACGATTCTTTTGATGTTACCCAGGATAAGGTTGGCTTTTTGGACTGCAAGCACACCTTGCTGGATCATGGTCAGCTTTTCATCCACCAACACCCTCAAGTCCTTTGCTTCAGGGCTGCCCTCAATGCACTCATTTCTCTGCCTTTATTTGTTCTTAGGTTTGCCTCAGCTCAGGTGCAGGACCTTGCACTTGGCCTTGATGAACTTCATGAAGTTCACACAGGCCCATCTCTCAAGACTGTCCAGGCCCCTCTGGATGGCATCCCTTCCCTCCAGCGTGTCGGCCACACCACATAGATTGGTGTCATCCACTCATTCACATTAACTCCACTTGTTCATATTAACTTGGTAATGATTCTTCATAACAGTAAATGCAAGAGGCAATCTGCAGCATTTTTGGTATCATTAGTAAACTGCATCTAGATACTGAGTTGTATGCAGACATTTTAGACACACAACTGCATTAAGCATCTGAATGTGTACTTAACGATTTTCCCAGTACTTACTGCTACCTATCCATAAATGCTAAACTCATGTGAGGCAGAATTTCTGAAGATCTTGCAAAACAACACCAACAATACCAAAAAAAAAAAAAACTTTTATTTTTTTTCATTATTTTTCCAATATATTATATCGTGATTATTGTTGGGGGCATCTGTCCCTATTAGATCCTAACTCTCTTCTGCAGCTGCACATCTCGTTCTAGTTAAAGAAAAAGGACAGGCAGGTTATCCTAGGAAGCTATGAATTAGGGAGGGAATGACTTCTTTGGTAGGTGATATTCCTTGAACAGAGTCATTTAGTATCTAAACCTTCATCACTTGTCCCTATCCCTTCCTGAATCAACATTTTTTTTATCCCAAAGGATGAATTTCTGAAAAAGTAATAAGCTAGAGAAAACAGGGCTCATTTTAGAATTATGGTTTTATTAGCCAACAATGCTACTCCGCAGTTATCACTTCCACAATTCCCCACTGGGGTGAAACATAACAACCACTTTACCTAGCAACAGTACACAGTACATAAGGACAGAGAGAGAAGAACTGCAACAGGAATCAAAGTACATGGTAAATAATTATCTCATTGATATTTGGCCACCATACAGGTCTTAGCACTTCCATCTCATGCAAAGCTTCACAAAGACTTTCAGCATCCTAATAAGCCTTTACTTAGGTTTTATACCGTCTAAATGATGACTGCCACGATGCTTAGGATGAACCCACTACTCTACTCACAGCTGCCAGGTTTACTTACGTCTCCTGACATAAAGCAGTTAGGACTGATTCTGCTCTTCCTTGCATCATGTCTCATGTATAGGGTTTCAGAGCTGTGCAAAACTAAGTGCAGAACACCTATGCATATTGGTCAGCATGCTTTGGTCACCTGCTTTGTACCTAGACTTTGTGGCTGCTAGGTTTCCACTTACATTACAACAACAACAGCAATTCTAAACTCCCCAAAGCCCCAGTAAATGGGCTGGCTGCCTGAAATAGCTATGGAAAAAACTCCTAAATATCACCCCTTTTCTCTGGGTATGCTAAAGGCCTATATATAGCCAGGTAGAATATAGAGAGAATATTGAAAAAGGTGAACAACTTGTTTAATGATTTAAGTTACAGCATAAGATCAACCACAACCTGCAGTGAAGCACAGGGTATTAAATGCTTTCATGTGCTGTTTTATAAGAAAACTTATCTTTAGACTTTCTTGTTGCCTAATGAACAGTCAGAAAATTAAAATCCTGTTTACCAAAATATTCAGAGCTTTTTTTTTCTTTTTTTTTTTTTTAACCTAATTATCATTTTATTTATCCTGGTGATACTGATCAGTTTAGGTTTTCCAAAAATACTATCAAGTTTCTTTAAAAAAAATAAAAAAATAAAAAAGTACACTAAAAATTCCATGGGATATATTTTTAAAATAGTTTCTAGTCCCTGTTCAGGAAAAGTCATCATCTGAAACTTCGGTCTAGGTCTGAATATTTCAAAAACTCAGTGTGTGCATATTTCAAAAGCTTGGAAGAGTCAGAGTCTACAAAATTAAGGGCTGTAATGTAAAACTGATCAGACCAATTCCCATGACAATGCAGTCATAGACAGGAAGCATTCATAGGACCAAATCTTTACAAAAACTGTAAAGCCTCCAGGTTACAATCTCCAGATCGCAGTGACAAAACTCTGTAAGTAAATGAGTTTGGCATGTGACAAATATACTATATGTTTGCATTAACTTCTTTGAGTTGTCGTTAATTTGTTTTGAATAACGAACTCGGTGTGCTATGGGCCAGTGAAAGAAAGTGTTATTTTATATGGAGACTTGTGCAAGGTAAGTTTCTTCCATTCTAAAAAATGGTACAGTATACAAAATACTCCCCATACTGAAAACATTAAAACTTCTCATGCATGGCGACTTTTTTTCATATACAAGCATATTGTGACACTAATTTCTGTTTCCAGCCAGCAGCTGCTACTGTGTCAGCATGCAAATGGATAAGGAAATGGCTGGCTTTTTCCTCTGTAAATTTTCCAGTTATATTATCACAGAGAAATGCAACCCTTTTTCTAGGTCTCAGATTCTGCTTCCTCGCTGGGTGCCACATTCTCTCTGCACAGAACAATTCAACAGTGTGTATGAAACAAAAGGACACCAGAGTTAAATTATTCCAAACAAAATATTGGCTGCAATTCAGCAGGGAAAATGAGATTCCCAGAAATGTTCCTATTTGTGCTCCATCATTCCGGAGTGAGGGGGGTAGTGATGACAAAAAGTTAGAGCTTTTGACTTCTTTGCCTACAGAAACTCTGCAGTACTGTAGGTTCCCAAAGATAATCTATGAATGGACTGTGTCCATTCATGCACCAATTTGGTGCATACTGTGCACAGGTAAGGGAAACAGTACACTGCCAAAAATAATAATTTCTTCTTTTGCAAAAGGAAGTTTTCTGACAAAACCTGTTAAATTCCTCCAACCGCTCCCAGAAAATTTGAAGTTAAAACACTGGTGCAGAGTGATCACAAAGCCCAAAATAATAACTTCAGGTATATTAATCTTACCTAGTAGGCCACATTCCCATAGTACCCCTAAGTACTTCACAATCTTGAGTATACTGATCACTGGGAAAAGAAGAATGAGTAACCCTTATGCACATGCATGGTCAGTTTTAACCCAGCAAAGTAAGATCACTTTTTTCTTAAACTAATTGTAATTTTTTTAATTTCCTGAGTTTTTGGTTTCCCCACTTGAGATATCCAAAAATAATCCAGTTTTGATGGAGTGGCAAGCACCATCACCTTGAGAGCTGGTACACCCCAAATTGTCTCATGACAAGAGAAATGTCTGGCCTAAGTGCAAGTGTCCAAAATAAGACA
The DNA here is from genome assembly GCF_011077185.1 of Oxyura jamaicensis. NCBI lineage: Eukaryota > Metazoa > Chordata > Aves > Anseriformes > Anatidae > Oxyura > Oxyura jamaicensis. The sequence continues at coordinate 123,132,290 of NC_048893.1, forward strand.
AGTCTGTGAGAAAGCAAGTCTTCAATAGCTCAGGCTGAACATCTAATAACCAGATTCTCACCGTCCTTCACTTTGCTCTGTCACTTCCTTGAAATGGCTACACTACCTGGAACTGTACAAGATACTTCAATTTTTAATTTACAATGTGCATAGAGGAAAATCATTTTTGGACATTATTTTCCTGGTCTTCCTTCTCTCTCTTCATTTCAATCATTTTTACTACAGTTTCACTGGCATAAGTCAAGTTAAGGTTTCAGTGAAATTACAGCTGGTTGCCTAACATTTTCTCTGTGTATAATCCTTATAAATTTGAAATATGCCAATGCACAATAGCATAACAGGAATTTATAGATAAATAAAATTACTCAGTGAAAGGGCATCACCTGTTCTCTTTATTACAAAATGCCATCATCTGTATGTTCTAATTCCCATGTTTAAGAGAATTTCTTCAAATGTTTAAAGGCCATGTAATTATTTACATTACACAGTCACTACACTGTCCTCTTCTATCTTGATTTTTTTAATAAGAGATTAAAGAAAAAAACAATCTTTCTTCCGTCAGCATCATTCTTCTCTCTAAGATATTGAAGCTAGCTATGTTTTTTCTTCTCTTATCAAATTAGAGAATTTATCTTACCTAAAACACAACTCTCTAGTGAATTATCATCTAGACTATGACTCAAGGAACTTAAAATTTCTAAAAGATATTTAAAAGATATCCAATATTCACATGTGTTTCCCATGAAAGCCCTTGAATGGAATCTCCATAGATTGACAACGCTAAACATCACTCTGACCTAAAATCAGAACCGTGTAAGTACAGGAAAATGTCATAATTTAAGTTAAAATATAGAATCATAGAATATCCTGAGTTGGAAGGGACCCATAAGGATCATCGAGTCCAACTCCTGGCACCACACAGGTGTACCCAAAATTTTAGACCATGTGACTAAGTGCACAGTCCAAACACTTCTTAAACTCCCACTGGCTTGGTGCAGTGACTACTTCCCTGGGGAGCCTGTTCCAGTGTGCAACCACCCTCTCAGTGAAGAACCTCTTCCTGATGCCTAGCCTAAACTCCCCCTACCTCAGTTTGACACCATTCCTGCAGGTCCTATCACTGGTGATTAAGGAGAATAGATCAGCGCCTGCCCCTCCACACTCCATCATGAGGAAGCTGTAGACCGCGATGAGGTCTCCCCTCAGCCTCCTCTTTTCCAGGCTGAACAGGCCAAGTGACCTCAGCCACTCCTCATACATCTTCCATATCTTCTATATATGTATATATAATTTGCCTGATTTCTGCTGTAACTAATGAATTATGATGTTTTTAAACAATTCAATAATTTTCTTCATCTTTTTCATGGTTTTCTTTTGGGTGAAAAATCACATAGACAATACCCTGTGAAGCTCTAACCATTGCCATCTAAACTCTGATTGCATGGTTCAAAGTATGGTTTGACAGAGTTTGGCTAACAGTACTAGAAATACCATTAATTTTATTAAAAAGTACCATTAATTTTATAAAGATACATAAAGGTACATAAAGATACATATAAAGGTACATTAAAGTACCATTAATTTTATAAAGATAGCTTGCTTTGGCTTAGCTAATGTCTTTGCCATATATTTCCTTCTATGGGTGTCACCAGGGTAGCAACACAGCAATCTGTGCTAGAAATCTCCACTCTCTAAGACCTACTTCAAATATATTTCTCAAAGGTCACAGCTTACTGGTGTGAAATTCTTATCTCCTTTTATCTGGCTGCCACAAGCAACTGTGCTGTATAATTTCAGTTGTATATTAATCAAGTTCCATCTTAAGACAGGGCATGTAATTCCTACCCTTAGCACCAGTGGCACCTGTTCCTCTGCTCCTTTTAAAAGGACCTTTCAAAGCAAAGGGTTCATAAGTGTACAGCTTTATAACCCATGATACTGGACTAAGATACCCAGGGAGAATGCATCTGGATTATGCAGGAAACAGATGAAAAGATACACAGCTGGTTTCAGAGATAATGTTCAAAACATCTGGTATCCTGATAAGGTTCTCTCTCTCTCTCTCTCTCTCTTTTTTTTTTCTTTTTTTTTTTTTTTTTTCAGTACCATAGTAGAGGAAATCTACTTCATTCTCCTTGTTCTCCACTTCCCTGGACATTAGGTCTTATCTGGATTTAGTAGCAGAACTCCAAGCAAGGGACTATTTGCATCAGCCCTGCATCTTGGAAGAAAGATTATTGAATTGGTGTTTGATGTGCCAGGTATTAGAGGTATGGGCTTAAACCTGAAGAGAAAGGACAACATTCTTCCTTCCCTGCCATTTTCTATATCTCCAGTTATATAGCTGCACTCCCATTAACAATTTAATTGAATCAATGTAGTTCATCTCCCATGAGTAGCTTTTCCAGGAGATAAATCTGTTGATGAAAAAAATAAATAAACACATTCACAGAGATATTGTGCTTTTACATAATATCAGGACACACAGTAGAAAGTTTCTGGAAAAAAAAAAATATATATATATATATATATATAAGACAGATTGTTGTGGGATTTCAATAAAAGGTATGCTTCCAACTCAGAGACAATGCCAGGCATCTTGAAAGTAGATTGTGATGGTTGATGTCCATTTGGAAAAACATTTATTTTTAACAGAAATCACCTAATCACACAGAATACAGTTAAAACAAACATTTAAAAAAAGGATAAATCACCCTGTCTTCAACAGAGTGTCAAAGGCTGCACATCATACCCATGATTCTCCTTACTTCAAAACTCAGGTCAATAGAAGGTTTATTCAGTTCCTCTGAATGAAGACTTTGATCTCATTAGATAAAAAGTTCTCTTTGTAAAACCACAAGGTAGAAAGATAGTCTTCTTATTTTTGCAATGGAAATAGCCTCACTTGCTCCTCTATCCCATATTGTTAACAGGAAATACACACGACTAAATCACTTAAGGTGTTATAAGGTGAAGCTGACTATGTTGAAGTGCTTCTACATAACTCAGGCAATTTTTATTTAAATATATCTTATATTTAATAATAGAAATATGTTAAGAATAAAACTGTCCTTCTCTAAATCATGGCATTTAAACTAACAATAAAAACTAATTGTAGAAAGCATGTTTTTCAAAGATGGATTTTTGATGTTGAAAATATTCTTTGAAATTCATTAAATATAAATATAAAAAAAATGGTAGAAATTACTTATCAAATTTTTCTAACACTTTAATCTGAAAATACACACTTATGTCACTCAGGTAAATTTTGGTACCAATTTACAAATATAAATCTGAAAGTAAACTATACTGGAATTGAGTGAAATACAATTATGTTTGAAAAGGAACATCAGATTAATATACTTGATTATAATTTCATTATGTAACATGAAGAAGACAACAAATCCAGCACCAGTAAATATAGAAAGTTGGAAAAATATTAACTCTGGCCATTAAACTCCATGACTTGACATCTGATTGGAAGGTCACTGTCATCATTCCACCCAGTACAACCCCTCCTGATTTTCTTACTTTAGAAAAGACAATTTCAGCTTCACTTTCAAAACTTTATTTAAAAGGTCATAGACTATTTGGACCCTAGTGGAGGACAGTTCAGAACTCAGGATATTAAACAAGCGTCATTACAGCAGAGGCATTTTTTTTAGAAAAATGCTTGCCATTAAGTCATACTTTCTCCATCCCCCTTTCTAGCCTTCTATTGCATATTCATGTGGTTTTTAGGAGTTCATCAGCTCATGGCAAACAAAATTTTGTTATTTGAAGTTACTTCAGGACACTGTTCTGCCAGTCCCAAATGCTCAGCTGCAGGGATCTGAGGAGGAACTGGGCACATTTGTCATTCAACATCTGAGTACATTCTCTGTATTCCACAGCGTACATACTTTGTTTGCATTCCCCAACATAAATATCAAGTCAGATCTATCAAAAATCAGAGCAATTACCCAGCTAATGCTTAGATTTTTTTTATGAAAAAAAGGAAAAATAAATAAAAAGAAAGATTCTAGTAGAGCATAAGAACACAAACGAGATATACCCTAGGCTTTGTGCTAGATGAGAAGCTCATGAAACCAAGGGTCACCATTAAGCAAGACTTTCAGTGGCCTACGCTGCTATAAGTACCACTGTCAACTCAGCAATATGAAAACCACTGAGTCACAAATGGAAGAATAAGGGTCAGTTCAGGTGGGTCTCTGAATATGGAGCATTTCATATCTTAAAGATGAAAAAACATGGATCAAATCAGTCCTATGGTCATGGCACCTTATACCCTCTGTCCCATGGGGGAAAAATAAAAAAAGAATGTAAAAAGTATGGTGTAGCTTCTCTCACAGATTCTAACTTAAGTCTACAACCCTTTCTCTCCCCTTGACTGCTATACACTGTGGAAGCACAGCTGCAAGTCCCTTCTGAGGCAAACAGGCTGTGGCTATATTAACATTTTAATGCAAGGCAGTGCTGAGCTGTTAAAACAAGAGGCATCACTACCACATCTAGTGCGCTGATGCAAATTTTAACATAGCTTGGTGTGTGCAGACTAGGTATCTGGCAGAGGAAATTAAGCCAAATGATTTGCTCCACGTCCATATCATGAGCAATTTCCTCTTAGGACATACAAGCCTATAAGTGTGTCACCACAAAATCTTCAAGCATTTACTGAGGCCACATGATTTAACAGAAAGTTCATAAAATACCAAGAGCTAAGTTCTGAAACAAACTGACATATTAGTCTTGATATATAAACAGCCAATGCCATCTGTACCCTTTTATTTCCTGTGAGCCACAAATGATCAGTACTTGCTGACTTATGCATTCCTCTACCCTACCTTTCTCCTGCCTTGATAGCCTTTGCCTTTCTCACATGTTGTACTTTTTTCCAATCCTATTTTAAATCCCTTGTTTCTTCAAACAACTCTTTTAACCCCCTTCCTTTACCACTGCTGTCTTTCCTGATGCAGAACCAACCTTTCCAGCCCATGAGACCCAGTGTAGTTCTGCAGGGGTGTAGAGGAAATCACACTGCCCATCCGCCTGGACCACAAGAGGCCCAAGAGCTCCTGTGGCAGCAGCTAAAGCCAGTGAAATAACAGAAGGCTGCTGCTTCATGGTTACCACCAGGGTTGAGAGTTCTGTTATCACTGCACCTCAGATTCCAGAAGAGGAGGGTCATTTTCTTGAAAAGCTATGACAACTGAGCCCTAGGGCAGCCCATGTCCTCCTAGTACAGAGGTCTTGAAGAGATATCTGTCCACAACAACTTGAAAGTTCAGACTCTACACTGTGAGCCTTGCCGAAGACATTGCTTTTGAGGAACCTGTGACCTTGAACAGGCCTTATCTTTTCTACTGGGCCTTGCACTTAGGGCTTGAGAAGCCCTTATGTTAGTAATATGATCTGTAACTTGTAATAACTCTGAGAAAAGCAAACTGTATGGTGATCAAGGGATGGAATGTTTTGATACTGGCTAGGAGATCACCATGCACCAAGGAGTTAGTGATCCAAATAACTGTAGGCACAAGCCTGTGCTGTGTTGAACACAAGCTTGTGCTGCAGGGAGTGTGGGCTTCAGGCTGTGTTGTGGGGCACAAATCCCTTGGCAGCAGGACAAACCCAACCTGATCATTGTAACAGAGGAGCCTGACAGCACCTCCCACTGGGTACCAGCTATTACACAACCTCTTGTCTAGAAGTGCAGCAAGTTCTCATAGAAACATCCTTTATGTTGCTTTCTTGCAAGCAAATTATAGAATAGCTTGACCAAAAAGAAGGAACCTCTCTCCACAGACAGTATCTGCATACCATACTATGGGAAAATCCATCCAGGGTCTCCGATGCTGCACAGATGCAGGTTCCCAGCATCTGAAGGGGCATAAGATTTACTCACTATATATATTCCTCTTTTTATTCTATCATATTAAAACAGCCATTTGTGGTTGTCCCTTTCTTACTGAGATCCAGAAAGGACCCCACACCATCTCTCTCCCTCTTTTTCACCAGCACCACCTGCCCTCCCTGATGTAGACCAGACCCCATGTCCCAGGTTCCCCATGTGGAGTCTGGAGGAGAGGACAGTCTTTGCACTCACTCTGAGGTCCTCATCCATGGATTCTGCAGAAAACCTTGCAAGGGAACATCAGGATTAAAGGACACCTTTGTGCCTCACTCCCGAGGTGTAAGGCATTACTCCCGGTTCACAGCCCAAGACAATACCACTCCCTTGTGCCCACACTCCCAATCCCAGCCAGGCCCTGTCCTGCAAATGACAAGCATGACAAGTACAGACAGATTGAAGAGGAGGAGATTTCTATGTATTCAGAGTACCGGGTGGTAATGGCAAAGGTAGCAGTTACTTCTGCTAATAACATCCTTCTGTTCCTCTCCACATTCATGTGGGTGTGAATAGTTGCACGTTCACCTGCCCTCAGCAATTTGTGCCACTGCATGCAACACAAACCTTCTTCTGAGACCAACCATGGCCATACATCCCCTCTAGCTTGGACTGTTCTTCAGTCTGAACAGGCAGAGCACAGCCCAAAGCAGATTACCACAGACACCTTTAACCTTTACATCGTGGGCAGGCCAACAGAAAGCTTGACTGCTGAAAGTTTTGCAAGTAGGAAAGGAAAGGCAGTCTCTGGAACCCAATTTGGATGATGGGGCATGGCCATTATGAGCAGTGCCTAGGCTTTTAGCTGAAATGAAAGACAGATGGATGATTTTGCCTAAGAGCAGGAGTGTAGGAGCTGAAGTGGGAAGGTTTTGACTCTCAGAGGAGAATGGAAGGACAAGGTGAGAAGCTCCCTTTCCTTTGTGTAAAGCTCAGTCAGCCAGCTCCACCTTGCTAACAAAGATCTGGTCATATTTTACTGGCTCTGTGCTGAAAGCATCCTGAGGGACTGGATCTATAAATACTGGTTCTTCAGAAAGCATAATAGACCTGGTCAGAAGAGAGAATGTGGGGTGCTTGCTTTTCCTGTAATTATTGGATTTTTGGTAATGTAATTCCACTGTGAAAAATATCAGCAAATACAACTGTAATAAAAGAGAAGGAACATTTTACCCATACATCATGTTTGCAAGGATATAAAATAATGCTTCATGCATTTTCTGCCCTTCTTCTGAAGGGATTGACCTAATTCTCCACTGTTGTTGTGCAAGGCAAGGATATAAATGACCACAGAGATGACAATGGCTTTGGCTCCCCTTGTTCTGACCTGTTCTTCCCCAACATGAACCTTCAAGTTGTACCTCTGAGTACTCAAGGGTGACCCACTGTTACTCTGCTGCTTTAGTTTCTAATCCCCCTTGCTCCCATTCTCTGCCTCAAACCATCCTGACAAGCCTGGATGGCAACCCCAAGTCTAAGAATCACAAAACACATTATTTAAATCACCATGTGTTGATGGCTGTGTTTAGCTTCTATCTTAAAAGATTCCACTTACAGTCCAGTTTATGGTTTTTCACAGTATCACTAAAAGCTTAGTAACATTAGACATACACAGAAAGTGTGTGTCTACAACATTAAACCCAATGTTCTTGTCTAACCATATAAATCTGAGAAGTGAGGAGCCCTGGAAAATATAGTAAAATATTCCCAGGAAAACTGCAAGAGATGATAACATCAGACAGGTCCTGTTGTAAAAGGCGGAACAAGTATAGGATAGATGATGTGGGTAAGTCTTAATTTAAAAACTTCACTTTCCCTGGCAGGAAATTCCTCATGCAGCGAACTTTTCTAGGGAAACTACACCTGTCTATGCAAAGTGAACAGATGAAACTCTGAAGCAAGTTGAGTGTCCCAATCCTTTAAACCTGGCCAATGTTCTCAGAAAGAACAGTCAGGTACTATGTGCAATCCACCCATCAGAGATTGCTACCTGTTAACTTCAGAGATGTCAGTAAGTGGCACCAGATGACAGACAACCTACACTTTCTGAAAAAAAAAAAAAAAAAAAAAAAAAAAAAACAGAGAGGAAAAAATTAATAATTAGTTTATTATTAGAAAAATAATAATAATAATAAAAAATTATTTCAAATTAAAG
>NC_048893.1:123140449-123196094 GCF_011077185.1 Oxyura jamaicensis
AAAAAAAAAAAAAAAAAAAAAAAAAAAAACACATACTGGGAACAATGTCTTAAGAATTTGTTCATTAGAAAAATAATAATAATAATAATAAATTATTTCCTCTTCAAGATACAATTTCTGATAAATTAGGAATTTTTAAATTTTGTGCAACTGGTTTTCAAAGACATGACAAAAATCGAATGTTTCCTTACTAGTATTAAGGTATTTGATAAGACCTATAAATATACATCATCCTGTAGCAATGCTTACAATAACATGAGTAGATCAGTCATGCTTAAAAAAATATGCAGAAGTTGGTGTGTTACCTTAACTGTAGTCTGTTGTTTATTAAAATGCTTTTTTTTTCTGTTTTTATAATTGACAATCTGAAGAAATCACAGAAAAAAAATGAGTATGTAGAACATTCTCAGCTTGATTAGCAAGTGCAGTTTTTAAAGTTTTACATAAACTTAGTCATCTTTAAATATGGACAATCCAAACCTTTCATTAAAAAAGTGCCTGAAGTAAGATGCATGGACATACTTTGGTGCAGGCTGTACATTTTTAAGGAATAAGCAAGAAGATGATGAAATGGCCTAATAGGCTCTCTCCCATTTGGAGACAGAAGGATAAAAAAGGCTTCTATGCCTTTTCTGCTGACTTCTTTAATTTGCTATTCAGATAGGACTAACAAATGCAGTAGTCTTTGTCCTAGTTATGGCTTTGCCAACACACAAAAGTTCTGTCTTTATGCAAGGCATTCTGGCCTTCAATTTAGTTTTCTTAGTAATAGATAATTTAGGTTAAAAGCAGCTTATGTGTGAATAATTATTGAAAGCCACTATGCAGCCAGTAGCTACTACTTTGAAGCAATCTGGTGGGAATTTCTGGTAAATGTGCCAGACATTAAACAATTCCTTATCCATTCAAAGTCTCTTTTTAAGTTTCATTCCTTATTAAAACCAGATGGTGCACAATCTTAATGCAGGTATACAAACAGGACCAAATACCTTGGTGCAAATCTGAGAAAAAAGCCCAGTAAATGACACATGAAGCTGTGGGAGACCTCAGCACAGAATTGCACTGCTGCAATAGCCCTCAGAGCTCTCAGTACACACAGCACCAAATCAAATACTTTAGCTCATATAACTCCCAGTCTCTGCCAACTCATTCTCCTCTACCAACATAATTACTGGTGTCTCAGATGGCCTTAGTACCAAGAAAGGCAGGCAGAATTGACAGTCTACCTTTGGAAGCCACACAGGGTCTCCTGCATCTTTGCCTCCTTCAAGGTACATAAAATAAGACAAAAAGAGCCCCAAGAATGGGTCATGACTCTGCTTGCCTAGCTCTGTAGACAAAACAGAGTCTGTGTGCCATGGGGTCAAGAAATAACATGACTCCTGGAGGTGCCTGTTGATACCCTCTAGGCAAAGCAGCTCCTCTCCGTTTTTGTGCTCCTATCACATAATATAGCTCTGCCTGTCCATAGGAAATTACCTCTATGGCACCTGGCCTTCAGATACTTTGACTTAGTAGACCATCCACTGCTCCATCTTATCAGCATCTTTTCCCAGTATAGAAAATTGGCTTTTGATCATCACCAAGGATGCCTGGCTATGAAGACGCTGTTAATGAGTTCTTACTGAGCAGTGACGTCTATTATTTATTCTTAAAACTGATGTGCGCTCTACAGCAGGAACCTACCACAGCAGTCTATTCCTATTCATGCCTGATTCCTGGAAACACAAAAGAACATTCCCTTTGTTCATCCTCTTTACTGTTTGGAGTGGCTTATTTTTTTGATTGGTTGGTTTTGTTTGGCTGGATTTCCTGTTGTTGTTTTTCCTTCTTTTTTTCTTTACCATTTGTTTGCTTTGGGTTTGGTTATCTTTGTTTTCATTTAAAAATTGCTATTGATTCCGTTACAGTATGAACACTAATGGATTTGGTTTTGCAGCACACTGCTTCTTGCAGACAAACTATGCACAGCAATTGTATAGTGGCATTTCCACATACACGAGTATATTGCTTTTGTTATATCTTTCTATCTGGCAGGTATTCCTACTTCTCTATGGACTGTGGATGGTAAGAGCTAAGGTTAACCACAAGAATAAAAAATGTCATTCTCTAGAGTGTTCCTGTGTTCTGGGTTGTCTAGGGCACAGGAATACATCTGAATGCCAGATATAAAGGATAACATCCAGGACGAGTCAATGACTCTTTGAAGGTGAATTTCTTCTCAACCAGTCTCTCTGTTCTTCAGGTCAGATGAAGAGAACTGCAAATATATGTGTACCCTACTTCCTGATAAGTAAAATGAAGAAAAAAGAAATCATTACATTCAGCTCTACCTGGAGAAGTTCAAGAAAAACTCAACCAGTTAACTACCAAAAAAAGAGTAAATACAGAATGAAGTTTTTTGTTTGTTTGTTTTTGTTTGTTTGTTTGTTTTCCAGAAACAAACATAGTGACCATTAAATCTCCAATAATCTCCCACCCCCATTCACACGCACTTCAAGTTAAGGGTATTTTTTTTTTCTATATGACATTTTAAGGACAGGCTGCCAAGACCATCTGTCCCCTCATTTGCAGTAACTCTTGTTTGCATGAGCTTTCCACATGCTGTTCGATTTTCTGGTAGAGAACAGTTCGTTTTCTTTCTGCAATGGGTTTCCTTTCTGAGAATATTCTGCTCTCCCACCACCTGGGGAGCTGCAACCTTCACGGAAACATGGGTAATCAGTATTTCTGAAAAATAACTCAAATGTACAACCAATACACTCTAACACTTAATAACTCACAAAGTCATATCTAGCATAATGCAAGTGGGCATCTTAAAATAAAAGCACCCAAAGTCAAAATACGGTTTTGGCCTATGATTTTCCATGACATTATTACTGCAGTTTTGTCAACTGCCTAATGAATTCCATCATCACATTTGCAAACAATACTTCCACTACACACGAACTGAAAACAAGGCCTTAATCCCTAAAAAGCTATGTAACAGATATGGCCACTCAAATAGTACCGATGATACCAGAACCACAAGAGGCTGAGACCTCGGACTTCCAAGTAGTGCCTTGAGTCATGCTGCTGCAAAATTCCTGTTTTAATAACATTGTTTTTAAAATCCTCTGCTACAACAAAATTAAGATCTTTTAATTGCACCAAAAGGAAAAACAAAAACACAAACAAACAAACAAAAAGATAACTAATGTTACCACTCCACTATCAGAAGAGCTGGCCTATAGCTTTTTACGTAAACCACAGGAACAAAAATTCACACATTATCATATTAGAAAGCCACTTCAACTCCCATAGAGGAAAATGAATCAGTCTCTTAGAAATAGCTACACCTGAAAAATCTCTTTTAGAATAACAACTGGAATGCACTTTTATAATCAGATTTTGTAATATCTCATTCTTGTCTTCAGTGTAATGGAATATGCTCCATCTTTTTAGTACATAAAATATCATCTACCACAGATGACTAGATTCTCACAATTCATTTCCTTTGATCAGATCTATTAATAATCTGTTCTGTATGTGGGAAAACCCACTGACAGAATTGCAGGAAATAATTCAGATTTATTATTTTCTGTCTCACTCCTTTTCTTCTTTCATGATTTGTCCTTTTAATTCTTTTTTTTTTCATTTTTATGTGGATATTCTGAAACAAAAGACAAAGAAGTGCTTTATTATACTAAAATTGTGCATGTCAAGTTTCAACCCAGAAGGAATTCCTATAGGCAACTTAACTGCATATTCAATCTTTGCATTTTCAGCATGCTTATAGTAGTTTTTTTGGAGGGGGAGACGGGTGTTTGAATATCAAGAATATTTATCAAAATAAAAGGGAATTTGTTTCAGAAAGTAAATTGCGCTACACAGACCTCACCATAGTAGAACCTCCAGATACTTCACATTCATGAGCTAACATTGAGTAATGCACTTGTGGATTAGAATGTAATTTTCTTCATTATTACATTCATTTCTACTTCACTAATTACAGAAGAAAGCAGAGTACTCTGCTTTACCCACTTAATGGCATTTTTTCTATAGCACATTAGAGATGTGTCTTTACAACATATGCATTTATGTGTTCTTTATGGAGTACTGAATGCACTTTGTCCATCTTCAGCTTGATAGTTTCTTGGCAGAACCTTCCACACTTCTCTTTCTCTGTCTCCTTCCCATCCAGTATTTCACACTTAATGATGTTGTTTCCTTGTTGCTAGTCACACAAGGACAAATAGTATTGGCTGTTACTTTAGGTTTGCTTGATACACTGAAATTTAGGTTTTTATCTGTCAGGCTAAGTTGAGAAGTCTGCCATTTGGGAAACAGCTACTTTCAAGTTTGCATTCTTCAACATTTTACACTGAACACCATAAAAACCTGAAATAAATTTTAGTTTCTAGGCTAAAAACTATTTTCCTTTGTCTTCTTAAAGGATAAAAATGACAGCTGCTTTCACATATCCTAGCCACTGAATATATGGAAAGGAAAAGGAGGCTTAAATCATATCAAATGAGATATGACCTCTGACCTCTAGAAGAAATCCTTTCTTATTCTACAAATAGTGAGGCACTGAAAGATGCCACCTACAGAAAATAAAGTTCTCACATTAGGAGGTAACAAACACCAATAACGGAAGATTTTGAGGGAGAGGTAATATTCTTTATTATACTAGAGTGACATAATTGTAAAAAATGGCCATCTCTTGAGGCACATTAGTCCTTCTTCAGATATAACAGCACAGCAAACATCAAACTAAGTGGAGGCTGAGACATCACTCTGTGTAAACTAATAGACTAGATAAACTTAGGAAGTAGATTGCATCAATGAAAGACTGAAAGTTTAGCAAAGATTGTATATGAGGGAAATTATACACAATCATGAAAAAATTATCTTGATTAAGCATTCAATTTTATTAATCCATATTACAAAATTTATTCTTAATATTTTTGCAGTTATTTTCTGTAAATCATCATAAGAAATCAGGACAGAAAGGTCAAAGATGGAGTGAATGTTTTTGAAATCCTATTTATGCAAATAGCTACTCATTTGTTCTTTATCAATTGCCCATGTGAAAGTATTCTGCTGCACAGAGGTTGTCCATTTTCACTCATACTTTCTACAGAAGTGGTGAATGAAATATATCACAAAAAACATTCTTGTGTATGGCTGAAACAGTTGACCTTAAAGCAGAAATTTTACTGCAATGGAAATGTGTTTGTCATTCTTACAAGGCTGTTACATTTACCGTTTGTTGGTCTGCAGAAAACTCATTTCTGGTGATGTGTTTGCTTGGGTTGAGTAGTTGGAAGTGGGAGAGGGCATCCAGGGTAATGTTTTTTTAAGTCTCATTTTCTTCTGCATAAATTGTAGTTGCTAATGGCTTCTAATAGAGATTTCAGCTTCAGGTCATGTGCAACATTTGCTTGGAAGTTTTGTGATACTCTAGTGACAGGAAGCTGGCTTATTGAAAAATGTGATTTAACTGTCTGGAGAAATGTGTTGGGTGTAAGTACTCTATGAGTTTCTAAGGCAGGTGGTAAGATCCGTTTTTCATGGACAGGTGTGGTAAACAACCAGACTGCCAGATACAATCAACAACGTTGGGGTGTTCAAGATGGTTTCCGATTTTGTGTGGAAAAGTGTTTGGGTCAATAGGATTTTGCATATAGTAGATTTTAAGTTCCAAATTTTATGATGTTCATGGTTCTGAGAAAGTTGCTGTGGGTGATACTCCTGAGACAGTTTTATGTCGGTCAGTATTAATGAGATACTACAAAAACAATGAAAGATCCCTATCCAGATGAGTAAGGTGGTAGAGACCATCTATCATGGATGCAGTAGTGTTTTAGTGAAGATCTTCCTAATATTATTCCCAAATGCCAATTAATTAAAGAACTTAACTCTTGATGACCTTAACTATGCCCAGAACCTTAAAAAAAAAAAAAAAAAGTTGTTTAAACTGGACTTAACAGCCAAGAGTTTGGACTAGATATTCTAACAAGGTCTCTCCCTGAATCATGCTTCATAGTTCAGTGTTTCACAGACATAGGAAAAATGTAAAGGGAATTTCTCCATCATTTTGTTAAATTGAAATTATTCAGTATTACCTATATCCATAAGCAACACCTGCAACAATATTCTAGCTACTTCACAGGAACTAAAACATCTTCTATCAAGTTCTGTTTCCTTATAACACCACCTTTTCAATGGATATTGGATGAAATTAAAAATGACGCTGAAAATCACAGAAGTTGAGAAATATTAATGTAATGCTCATATAATTGGAACTTTTAAAAAGATTTTAAAATACTGAATACTGTTCATTGTTTTCCAAACCCACAAAACTAACATGGAAAAAATAAATAATCTTAAGAATGCACAATATTTCACCCTGGACTCCAGGTAACAATAAAGCTTGTCTATGTCTCAAATAGCTTTACTTAGTCATCTTTCCCACTTCAGTTTCTGTTATTTGAATTTGTCTTATATTTACTATCTCCAAGTGAAAACTAGGCATCATTCATTGCACTAGAAGTGAAGAAAATCATTTACCATGAAGATCTGAGAACAGATTTCATGAGGTTTTCCATTATAAATCTAGCAGACAGCAATACAAAAGGTGACACCATGCTGATGAAGATCAGGGCTTCCTTGATAGATTCTCTTTAGAAATCAAAACTCAGGTGGGGAGGGAACACAAGAGAGCTCAAGAGCATTGAGTTTCATTACCATTTAATGACAAAGATGCACAGTTATGTTTTTGTCTAGTTTTAGGATACAAGCTCTCTGTTTGTACCGCATAGTATGTCTGCTTGGAAGGAAAGGAGCACAGGCACCTGCCTCTAACAAAAAGAACAGTGCTATGCCACACAAAGCAATCGAGTAGCATGGAGGAGCAATGCACTGTACAGCAGTGTGACAGGAAATCTGACAAGTTTAGGTATGAAACTTACAGCTTTTGTCACACAGTTAGTTTATATGCTGTAAGTAGACTGTGAGTCATGATGTTCAGGGTGCATACCTCTCCCTTTGAGGGCACAAATGAGCAGACATTTCCATGGATGCCATTTTGAAACCACATAATCTTCAGATAAATAAACATGAAAGAAACTGCTCTGCTGCATCAGGTGGACTAACAACTCATGCAGTCTAACAGGGCTAAACCTGTTGTTTGCAAATTAGCAAAATGCAGCTTCAGCCTATAACATAGGCATAAGTGGGTCCTTGATACTAAACTGTGAAGAGCTGTTGACTTGTGACCTTGTAGAGGGATCTAGGTACATCAGAGCACTGGGCCATCAGCAATGGCATGAGGTTCAACAAAGGGAAATGCTGGGTTTTGGCCCTGGGACAGAGCAATACTGGACCCAGGAACAGGCTAGGAGCCGGGTGGCTGGGGAGCAGCTCTGCAGAAAGGGACCTGGGGGTGCTGGCTGGCAGCAGGCTCAGCAAGAGCCAGCAGTGTGCCCTGGTAGACAGAAGGCAAAACACTTTTTGGGGTGCATTACACACAACACAGCCAGCTGCTCAAAAGAGGCAATTTTCCTGCTGCAATCAGTGTTGGTGAGGCCTCACCTCAAATACTGTGTGCAGTTCTGGGCTCCAGAACACAGAAGAGATGTTGAGGTCATTGAAAGCCTCCAGAGGAGGACAGCAGAGCAGGAGGCAGGGCTGGAAGGCATGTGCTGTGAGGAGAGGCTGAGGACACTTGGGCTGCCCAGCCTGGAGGAGAGGAGGCCCAGAGGCGACCTCGCTGCTCTCCGCAGCCTCCTGAGGAGGGGAAGCGCAGGGGGAGGCGCCGGCCTCCGCTCCTGGGACCCGATGGCAGGGCACGGGCATGGCCCAGAGCTGCGCCGGGGAGTTCAGGCTGGGCATCAGGAAATGTTTCTTTGCCGTGAGGGTGGTCACACACTGCAACAGGCTTCCTGGGGAGCTGGGTGCTGCCCCATGCCTGTCAGTGCTCAAGGGACATTGGGACAATGCCCTCAACAATATACTTTAACTTCTGGTTAGCCCTGATGATCTCAGGCAGCTGGACTCAATGGTCCCTGAAGGTCCCTTCCAACTGAACTATTCTAATAACAAATTCTGTATCAGACCAAAAAAAAAATAATTATGGGCAAACTAGTCACCATTTACAGAAAAGGTATGGACAGAGACTTGTGATGTGCCAAGAATTGGATGTCTCCCTCTGAGGGAGTAATCTAATCTCCTTTGATACTATTGAGAGAATTTCTCAAATACAATTCATTCCAGCCCATGATCAATATCTAATGTAGATCAACATGAATCCTGTCCCCAAACTACCTATTTGTTTTCACTGAATATAAAGAGAGCTTGGAGTGAACAAGCTCAGGGCAGAGTTTAATACTATAGATGGTCAAAGCTAGTTAAGATGAATCCCATAAGATATAAATTCTGGAAGATGATCTGAAACATTAACTGGCCATAGCTTATTTACAAAGGTACAAAGTCAAAGAAGAAATTCAAGCACAAAACATACCACCAGGACCAGATGACCTCCAAAGGTATCTTCCAACCTAAACCAATCTGTGATTCTGTGTACTTTATCCACCTTAATGAACTCAGATTACATTCCATTTATGGTGGTATTCAGGATGCTAAATAATCATAATTTACTAGAATATGTGTGGATACATCACAGTGGCACTTTCTTTGATAGTATCATATATCTGCTGATGTCAGTAAAGAAGATCTTTAAATATTTGCGAAGATGCCATATAACTTAAAAAAAAAAAAAAAAAAAAAAAAAAAAGCACTGTGAAGACTTCCTGAACACCATTTAAGCTAAACTTTAGAACCTGCAATCCAGAAAATCCTACTCTGAGAAAAGTTACATACTACTGTAGAGAGTCTGAAAGTCTTTATCACCTTCGATCTCTGGGAGTGCCAGTGAGGTCAACAGACACTTCTGTCCTAATTAAGGGTAATACTCATGGCTCTGCAAGTACACCCACTGTTTCAACTTTGCCTTTAGCAACATTACTACACTTTCTTTTCTTAACAGTAGAGAACAAAGCAGAGAAACGATCTCTAAAAGAAGCCGGGGCTTTTCAGCAAAAGTCATTAGTATGAAGGAGCTAATGCATGAACCCTTCAGGGAGCAGCTAACCGATACCTGCTGATTCATTCTGACAGATGCTATCAATTCATTGTACATTTTCAAGGAAAGTGATGCAGGAGTAGCTTCAGGCAAGCAGGAGTCGCGAAAAGTCCTATATTCAATGGAGCCAGGATGATCTGCTGTCTTAAGCCATCCATTCTTGAATATTCACGTCTCATAGTTCACTGTCCTACACATCCACCATGTTGGCAAGTATTAACTCTGCTCTTCATGTGACCCAGTGACTCCATCCCAGCAGTGCTCTAGAAAGTCAATCATCCTCTTTGATAATATGCCAAGTATTAAATAAACATAATGATATCACTTCTGTCTAAAAGCTAAAGCACAGGGAATATCTCTCCAGGGATAGAAAAGACTCTCTAAGGAAAGCCTTGGGGAGCTTCAAGCTTTAAGAACAAAGCTGGATATAGCTATTAGCTTTTAGAAGAAAACTGTAGCTTTCTTGTATATAAAAAATAGAAAGATTTTTTCCTAAGAGTAACACAGAAAGAGAAGGCAATTTCTGTCAGGGAACGTGGAATGATATAACCAGCAACAACTTAACTTCTGCATTCCATGCCTTGTGCATTAAATATATAAATGTTAGCGTAAAAATATAGATAGGTTTAGTAGTGTGCAATGAGTTTTAGTTACCATATCCCATTTGCTCCTTCTCTTTCCTTCACTGTAGAAGAGAAATGTCTGTACGCATAGTCAGGACTCATTTGGAAGTCCTGCTCAATGTCCTACTTCACAGACTATATATATTTATGTGTATGTGTATATGTATGTGCATATGTATAATAATAATAAAGCTCATCACACTTGGACACAGTGTTAGTGGACACATGCTATTGGTGTGCTCAAAGGATTACAGCATATGGAGGAAGAATACCTCAAATGATTCAGGTTGTTTTAAATAAAGCCTATTCCAAAACATCAGTTCATAAAGGACAGGAATAGACTTCAGCCCCTGCTGTGACAGCCAAGAGGTGTAGATAGAACTAGCACAGCAAATAGCTCTACAGCAGTATTATAGCTGTGGCAACACAGGGCACAGCACAGCTCACGGAGCAGCTATCTGGCACATATCCCACTCTAAACTGTAGTTAGCTACCAGTACCTGAGCCTCTATGTTCAAAACGAGCACAAGTGTGTTTATATACTGGTTTCAACTCACAGCTCTGCCTATAGTACACCTGTAGGATTAAAGTTTTGTAACACCAAAGGAATGGGGGAAACCTATGATATTTAAACACTGAGCAATGTTATGAAGACTATATGGTATTTTATAATCTTACACCAGCAAGGGAGATCCTCTCAGGTTCATATTAGGATGTGACATCATTTTTAAAGCTCTGATGATTTTTATGCCTGATTCAATAGATAATGATTCTGTGATACCCTTTTCCATGACTGAAATACCATTACATGGTTATTCTGTGAAATATTAGAACATACTTTAACCAATTTTTTAAATGCTTAAAAATACTGATATAGTGTAGTTTCTAGTCCAAATATATTATCCTGTAATTCATCTCTGGACCTGCATTCCAGAATGTTGAAGTATTTTCATTGCTAATCTGACAGTGAATATACTTCAACTAAGTGATTTACCTATACATATTACAAATTATTAGTTGTCAATTAGATGCACTGGTAATGCAGATAATTATATATTTCAAGTAACAGACCTGTACTTTGACAGGCATTTGCAGACTAATTTGCACTTCTGGCAGGCTTCTAGAAATAGAGTGTTCAAACTAGCAGTAACAAAGTAGTTTTGATGTAGTTCTTTTTCATATTCTTCTTTTACCCCACGACTTTTTTATTCATATATTTATGTTTAATGTTAAGGGAGAGTTTTTAGCCTTTCAGAAATAATGAGATTGGTCTTTGCAGAGATTTCTGTAAAGTTTCTGTTTGTCTTAAGAATAAAGCAAAATGATTTAAAGAATTCTCATCTTCATTAATTTGTTTTTGAGCATAACAATTCATCCTATTCCAAAGGCCTGGCCTGTAAAGAGCAGAACTGTTTGGTGGCCTTGTTGAAACTTAAATGTTTCGCAGACATATGGAGGAATCATCAGAAAATGGTTTTAAAGCCAGAGTGGACCAAGAGAGCAACCAGTGGAATGCAAGAAGCCTTCTTCCATTAAATAGCCTTGCTGCAAACCAAAATGCAAAATGATAACTCTGCTTCCAAACAGCATTTGGAAATTTTTGGTCATGTAATAATAACAACAGGCATTGAAACAAAATGAAAATGCAAAACCTTGAAAGCCACTAAGAATAAATCCTTGCCTTCTGAAAAATTCTATGGCAAAGATCAACGTTTTTGTATGAGGCCAGTGACAAAGGGCAGGATTTTAACCATGATTATGCATGTGCAAAATTGATTTATTTTTTTTTTGCTCTGTTTTCAAAAATTGCAGACAAAGTCTTTCAGAGGTCTGTGGTGATGTCCATGGACAGAAGAGTAGCAAGAATGCTGTTCTATGACATCCCAAATGGAAGGCTTTTAATGACTTCTGCCAGTGAAGAAAATCCTGGCACTCAAATGTCTCTTAAGACCTACAACAGAGACAAGGAAATAAATGGGAGTCTATAATGCAGGAGAATTTATAGATGTCTGTGGCATATAATTTTTGTTATTGTGTGAGCAAGGGGACAGGAATGACTGGGATTTAAAAAATATTTTTTAAAAAATTACTACAGAAACACTTCTGTCCTTACCAATTGCAGCCTTCATCCCATTAGCAAACTCTTCACCTAAAGCTTCTGTTTTTGAGATTTATGAATGAAGCTACCTATATAAATCTTAATATAATGATTTATAGTGTCTGTATTTAATGTGACATGACCTCTCTACTTCAGAGACTATTAAATCAGTCTTGGAATGAAGCATAAACCTTTCCAAAACTACAAAGCTTACTAGCAGAGCAGAGTTTCTTTCAACAATGAAAGGCATTATAACTGATTAATATTTTCTGCTCTTTATCAAGACCATACAGAGTTTGATAGTGAGATACAAAATAGAGGAAAACTCATAACATACACCCAAGTGGCATAAGATAGATTTTTTTATTATTTTTTTTCCCCCTCAGAGGACTTTTGTAGCTGCTAAGCATAGAACTTAAGGCTAGCTGTTTTGTGTTCCTTTCTAAAATGGATGCCGTTCATCTGCATGAAAATGCTTTTACATAGGTTAGTGGGACCCAAACTTAATTATACAATTCAAAGGGGGTTGGGACTAGATGACATTTAAGACCAAAACCATTCTATGAATTTAGGAATTTTTCACAAATCCATGTCAAGTGTACAGTAAGGACTCTTCCAGCATAGGTTAGCCCAGAGAAACACTAGGGTGTTCTTCATCCTTATTTTACTCTGCCCTGAGTCAATATTCCATGAAGGCAAGCCACACGATAATTCATATCACTACAAATCAAACTTTCTGTAAAAATACATACTAAGTCTAAGAATCCATGTTTGCTAAATGCTTGCATAGTTTTTGTGATGCCTTTCAGAGTGTTTATAAAGGATAAAAATGGAAAAAATATGTTAGAAACCAATATGATTTGTATAATCTACTTCTGTAGGAATTCAGCTGACCGTTCAAGAACAGAGTCACACAGAAAGGGTGATCAGAAGTACCAACTTAAGATGACTCTTGGGCTTCTGCTGCCATTATTAACATCATCACCTTTACTGCAATGGTATCTATGATCAAGTCACTTGCTGTGCAGTGCACAATATCAATACAGAACAATAAGAAGAGCCCCACGAAACTTCCAATTCTAACTTAAAAGTGTCCTTTGAGTGTCAGTTCCCGGAAGTCATTTTCTCTTTCTCCTTTCACAATGGAATTGTGGATCACTTCATTTACAGCATGCCATGCATATTTTAGATGAAGCTGCAGTTTCACAATGTAACAGATGAGTTATTCAACTGTACTCGAAAATCAGGAGGTGCCAGGGCACCCAGGTGAATATCCCCTACCCATTCCTTCATCAGTCACCAAGACACAGTACCCTGGACTCTGATGAGGAGAAAGAATTACATGTTTTCAGTCCAAACAAGAAAGAGCTTCACATGTGAAACAGTCAACACAGCAACTTCTCTATGTCAAAAGCTACTATGCATTTGATACTATGTTAGGTTCCCTCATATGATATTAAATGGGGATTTTGTGATCCCTTATCTAATATAACGAAACTTCCATTTAAGACCATCCCAAAACAAACTATGACTCCCCATTACATTTATTACCCTTCCCAACACAATTCAGTTCCCAATTACTCTTCATTTAGTTTCTAATTCCCTAATTAGAAAGCTCCCAGAGGGAAACCTGTGCAATATATGAATGGAGTTTACAAAATTATTCACTTTAAACATGCTTAATTAACAAATTTGTTCATCCAGCAAATAATCTGTCACTAATTAGCACAGAAGTACTTATATCACTACCCAAAACCAGGAAAGCTACACCACTATTTGCAAGTTCATCACTTCACATTATTTTTGCAGCATATCACCATCTCCTGTATTTTAAGTTAAGAATTCGTTTCTGTCCGTTGTTACCACAGCATGTACTACCCAAGTCTTTGATTTTGGGGGTTTTGTTGTTTTTGTTTGTTTGTTTTGCAAGGCAAATTAAATAACAGCTAGGTAACAAATGCTGTCCCAGGCGTCTTTCCTCTCACTGTACTGTTTGATGCATCATAAACATGGCATTTCCTAAATGCCCACTGCCAGAGTTCACAAATTTAATATTCCTTTAGCATCATGTGTTGCTCTATCATCTTCACTGTTTTTGTAGTATACCATTTATACTCAATATTCAATTATTTTCACTAGATAAAAATCTTTTCTGAGAACAGCAAGAAACAATGACTTTTAAAACAGAAAATCCCTCTGCTGATCATCAAAGGCCAGCTGTAAACAGCCATCTTTGAGAACTCTCAAAGAAAAGATTGCCTTTATAGTGGAAAGCATGAGCTGACCTAAATACAAGACAGACCAGCAAATTTCCCTCTAACTCATACGGCTAAAACAAGCATTAAAGCACACTTGCAAGGGAGTTCTAAAAATCATGCATAAGTGTTCCACAGAAGAGAAGCCCATCCATTTTCAGCCACAGTCCCTCCCTTTCATCCTCTGCTAGGATACACATCTTTGCATGCTGAGAATGCTGGTCAGCCTTTGGGTTACAAAAATTAAGAATCACTCAAACTGCATACCAGGCAGTTACAGAGTTGCGCCGATGCTCATTACAGAAGTCTTTTTTCCACTCCTATTAGTGGCTTGTACCCTAAAAACCATAGACAAACATCACGATACGTATTTTTAACATAAGTAACAAACAGAATGGTTAGGAAAAGAAAAATATGGTAATACTTAAGTTTTCTCCAACCAACAGCACAGGAGTTATTTGTTTCTAATCCAACCCTCTTGATTTCAAGAATGATTCAATCAAGTCATGAAAGAGCAGTGCTTTTGCAAAATCAAAGCCTGACACCTTTTACAATATTGAACAGCATCATAATATTCTCTCATGGGTAAAGCTGTGTTTGCCAAGAGATACTGGCAGCAGGACTTACTGGAAAATGGAAAAGCTAGGATCCCAGCACCCAGGGGAGTAGGATAAAAATTATTATTTATGGAAAGGACAGGCTGAGGACACACAGAACAATAACTGACAAGCATAATCTTAACTTCAGTAAAGGGTCCTGAATAGCTTTACCTTACTACTTCCACTCACATACCTTAAGCTTCTTCTGGCATCTGTCTAAGTTTCTATGAAATTCTCATTTAAAATCTTCAATAATTCAGCTGTTCAATTGTCATCCAATCAATTATTCAGCTATTGATCTGACCCACATGGAAAATAAAACTTTAATGGATGGACAGTTTACCTTTCACAAACAAAAGAGAGTGAGTTGCTGATTACAGCTTAGATTTGGTCTCTGCTCAGGCACAATTCTCTGGTGGAAAAAAAAATAAATAGAGATAAAATAGTCTATTTCTTTTTCCCCCTCTGCAATTGTCAGATTAGGTCCCTTATAGTTCCAGAAAAAGTGAAACATCTGTAAGTTTCTTACTCTTTGCCACCAAGAGTAACATTCAGGTGATGCTTATCTACCTCATTTGCTTCTTGCTTAGGAAATGATTAGGACTGTAATGCTGTTTTGTGCTGGAGATAATTAAACACTCTCCTGTGAAAACTATAATGGAATTTTTAAAACTCAGTTGCATTATTTTTGTTCTCTTTTTCTTTTCTCTTATGAGTTCTTTACTTCTGATCTACATCTTTCTTTTCAAAACCTGCTGCCCACCAGTTCCTCCTTCTGCCATTCCCAGTGACCATTAGGATGAAAGACTCTCCTTTCAACTTCCTCCCACAAGACTGATGCTGATTTCTACAAGGACCATGCTTGCTTCTGAATAGCTCCTACAGTTAGACATTAGCACCCTAAAGTGCTGAGACCCTGTTAACCAACTTGACTGACCAAGTTCATCCCAGGACACAGAACTGACACCACAGATAATCAAACTTCTGTGGTGCTTAAACGCTGCTACCACCAGTTTCATATCCTCTTGTTGAAAGAAAAAAAAAGAAAAGCAGAGAGAATCAGTTACTGACACAGCAGCATGGCCACGCGTTTTCTTTTTGTTGCTTTTTTTTGTTTGTTTGCTTGTTTGTTTTAATCAAACCTGTTTTCTACTGTCATTGTCACTAGCTTTTTATTCTATTCCATTTCTGAAAGGGAAACCAGAAGTAAAAGCAAAGGATAATACTTTACATGCTTTCCAGAACTGAAGACAGCTATTTTCAAAACATTTTCTGATGAACCATGGGTATCACAGTGTTAATAACTTTTTTGAGAGGAAGACAACAGAAGAAAAGTGAGAGGAAAGTGTGTTACAGAGAGGTCTCAACCAGCAGCCCCCCTGCACAGGGATGGTCACCCCAATACAGGTGCTAAAAAAAAATCCAAACAGGACAAGGTGACTGCAGTTCCTCCTCCAGTTCCCAGCAGAGTTATCTGGTTCCCACCATCAGCTTAGCCTACACAAACGTGATCATTACTGCTTTTGTCATAGGCTGATGAAAGACCTAAGAAGGACCTACACTGGGGAGGGGGCATGAGGAACCAGTTGTGTAACTCATACAACTTATATGATGTATATTACATAAACACACACCTGTAAGGGTGTTTAGCTTCACCATAAGTTATTTTTCCCAGTTACAGTTATAGGAAACATAGTAGCTGTTGCTTTCCATGATTGCTGCAAAAT
The DNA here is from genome assembly GCF_011077185.1 of Oxyura jamaicensis. NCBI lineage: Eukaryota > Metazoa > Chordata > Aves > Anseriformes > Anatidae > Oxyura > Oxyura jamaicensis. The sequence continues at coordinate 123,156,879 of NC_048893.1, forward strand.
ACTACTTATTCCACAAAACAGACATGTCATTAAATGTATCCATCTTGAAAATGAGCTTTCAATGCATTGAAACATTTCTAATCAATAATTTGTAGCTTATGAACATTTTAAATTGCACCACTGCCTAACCCTACCACATGAATCCAAACCATCACTTACAGCAAAAGAAAAAAAGCACAAGCTGTTCAATTTTGAGTTTAATATGTACTGAATGTATGTAAGTTTGTGTAGATAAATATTTTTTCTAGTAAAGCATCAACACACAAATAATAAATCAACTTTACCATAGGAAAAAAAAAAAAAAAAAAAAAAAAGAAGAAAAAATGGAAAAAAAAAAAAAGAAAAAGGATTTATTTCATCAAATTATTACAAAATACGCACTGAAGAGGAAAAAGATTGGTTGTTTCACATTCATGCTGATAGAACTTGAATCACAAATCTGTCAAAGATAGCTTATTAGTTACTTTAAATAGGCATTCAATAATTGAAGTACCCTGAGGAATAATTACAGGCTATATTAAGATGACAGGAATTTAAATTCATAAAGCTAAAAGTACATGTCATGAATTGTCAAAGACACATTGAATGAGTCCCAAATTCCTTTGCATCTACTCCTACCCTTGCACTTCTCCTCCCTATTATTTATGTACAAAGAACAGGCACGTACTTACAGTCCTTTTTTTTTTTTTTCTCTTTTTTTTCCCCAGATATTTGGAGAAACACAAACACACACACAACCTGAGAAAGAAGTGTCAGTGAAACCTCCCTGAGAAACACATTACACCTATACATATCATCAACTGGGAAGTGCCTTCATCAGAGTGACCAGAAACACACCTTTGTGGCAAACAGAAAGCAGATTAATGGACAAAGGTGCTCCTTACACAGTGTCTCCTAACAGAATCACAGAATCACAGAACTGTAGGGGTTGGAAGGGACCTCGAAAGATCATTGGGTCCAACCCCCCTGCAAAGCAGGACGCCTGCCCAGGTAGGCATCCAGATGGGCCTTGAATATCTCCAGAGAAGGAGACTCCACAACCTCACTGGGCAGCCTGTTCCAGTGCTCCATCACCCTCACCGTGAAGAAGTTCTTTCACATGTTGTTGTTCTATCTGTGTTCTGTCTTGTGGCCATTGCCCCTTGTCCTGTCCCCACAAACCACTGAGAAGAGGTTAGCTACATCCTTCTGTCTCCCACCCCTCAGATATTTATAGACATTGATAAGATCCCCTTTCAGTCTTCTTTTCTCCAGGCTGAACAGACCCAGGTCTCAGCCTGTCCTCACAGGGAAGATGCTCCAGGCCTCGTATCATATTTGTGGCCCTCCGCTGCACTCTTTCCAGGAGATCCCTGTCTTTTTTGTACCGGGGAGCCCAGAACTGGACACAGTACTCCAGGTGAGGCCTGACCAGGGCAGAGTAGAGGGGGAGGATCACCTCCCTTAACCTGCTGGCCATGCTCCTTTAAATGCATGCCAGGATCCCATTAGCCCTCTTGGCCACCAGGGCACACTGCTGGCTCATCCTGTCGTCCTGTCAACCTGTCATCCACCAGGACCCTCAGGTCCTTCTCCACAGAGCTCCTCTCCAGCAGGTCATCCCCCAGCCTGTACTGATACTTCCTGTTGTTCCTTCCCAGGTGCAGGACTCTACACTTGCTCTTATTCAACTGCATCTGGTTTCTTCCTGCCCATCTCTCCAGCTGGTCCAGGTCTCACTGAATGGCATGTCAGCCACTCCTCCCAGCTTTGTGTCATCAGTGTACTTGCTGAGGGCAGACACTATTCCCTCATCAAGGTCATCAATGAAGATGTTGAACAAACATAACAAACATTAACAGTCATAACAAACATTAACAGTCACGCTGATCATGCTAAATTTCTGCAATACTACTGTGTTCCACAGTACATAAAATCTCAAGCACCATCTCTGAAAAATACATCAGGAGACCATCTCACTTGAAGACAGGCAACAGTTCTCTCCCTTCTTTCTTTCAGCTTAGAGAAGGCGTTATTAAAATCTCTGTAGAAATAATGACACAGCACAAGGTCCTTGGTCTGATTTTGGATGTCTGCTCTCACTAATCTGGGGCTTCCTTCTTCCAAATGTCCCCATTTTTCCACAGGTTGTGAAATGACTACTTTCAGCATCACATCTCCCAAACTCTCACTAGTGAGAGCACTTACAAAATGGGCCACACAGAAGTTGCCTGGATGTTCCCTATTTTCCTTCATCAACATCTCCGTAGAGAGGTAGAGACCAACACTCCACCAAATGGAAAACAAACAACCTAACATGGGATCTATTTCCAAGAAAAAGGAAAAGAAAAAAGGTAGGAAAAAAATAAACACACACCAAAAAAAAAAAAAAAAAAAAGTGAAAATCATAAGGAGAAAAGAAAATGCAACACATTACCATTGCTATTTAGTAGCTAGCCACTACCTCCACAGTTCATTACTGTGAGAAACTAAAGCTCTTTTCTCCCTGCAGTGAAACAACCTCAATCTTACAATGTTACAGCAGTTAGACTAAAGTATGGAAAACAGGAGAATATAATGGAGGGAAAAAAAAAAAAAAAAAAAAGAAAAAAAAAAAAGTGAGAACAGAAAATATTTTAACTTACATTAAAACTAACATTTTATATGGCTAAACATTTGCACTATCATATCAGAAAACAAAAATTATGTTAGCAGGGGCTATTGTTACTGCACTTGGTGTCCTAAAATAATAGCTTGAAGTAGAAGCAAGGAGCATCATCAAATCCATATAACCTTTAAGATAATTTTAGATGACTCTGAAAACCAAGTTACTTCTATGTAGGATTTCACATACATAATTTCAGGCAGAAATGCAAGCCACCCAGATTGAATATTTTGACCTATTGATAAAACCAACTGTACAACACACGGAAATATGTACCTATAAAGGATGCACAGCATAGTGTAATAACAGTGCTTTCCATAACACTGTGATCATAGTTGTTTTTGATTTATTTGGCTTGAAACTAGGCAGTGAATCTTTTCAGAGTTATATATCTTTTTTCCCTGGTATTCTTTATTTTATTTTATCCAAAGATTCATGTTCTAGCTTATCCTGGAAGTTGTATTCTCCAGCCTAATAATTATTTGTGCTAATTATCGTAATAATTAGTTCCCAGTGAAGTGAAATTTCTTGTTTACATGGTATTTTGCCTTTGAGGTACATATGACAAAGCATAAATGCAGTACTATTTAAGTGATATAAGTAATCTGTATTTAAATGATTAACAGGAAAATATATTTTATCTGATATGAAATTTGCTTCTTTTCTTAGTTATTTTTTTCTTTCCTTTCCTTGTCTTCTTGAAGAAGACCAAGGTTTGCATTTGTAATGAAACACTCCAGGTAAATTGCCATCAGATCTAGGTACAGTAATGCACTGCACCATTCAGAGTACACTATACAGTTCAGTAAGTACCTGAAATACCTTACATATTTACCTCCATAATTTTCAAGTAAGGCTGAAACACTTACCTTTAATCTGACATATACTTTATGGCAGAATACATATATTCTGCTATGTATATTCTTAGCTCCAAATATGTATTGGTTTGCAAATAAAACAAGATTATTTTTTTCATAACAATTTTAAGATATTGAATGTATCATGACCATGTTGTGACTATGCTGCTAACAATCATAATTTCATACGCTGTGAGATACGCTTGTAGTTTGCAAACACTTTTACTAATTAAAGGGTAGAAAATACTTCACTCCAAACCCAGTATGATTGGAGTATTTTTCCAACCACTGAAAAAAAAAAATAAATAAAATAAATAAATAAATAAATAAAATCTGTATACAGGGTTCTGCATACAGTATTCTCTATAAATGGTTATTTTGTATTTACAAGTCACTGTTCAATAGGAAGATCCCTGAGCTACCCTGATAAACATACATCAGAAAGCAGACTGTGTTGAGAGTGCTTTGGGTAAGAAAAGCTCTTCGTAAGCTATGCCTGCCTCTGAGAAGTTTAAGACAGGGAAGTTATTTCCTCAAGCCTTCAAGTAAACCAGGCGTCCAAGAGAGTATTCCCTCCTGGAAAGCTGCTACTAAACCCAGGCATTAGGCATACATATGTAACTACTGAATTCAAAAAGCAATGTTCTAATTGTTATCTTTGAAGTTTATCTCAAAGCCCAGTGGGTATAAACATAAGCAAGTCTTGTAACTTCTCCCCCACCACACCTACCGCAGGCAACCAACACTTGCACACACAGAGCCTCTCAAAATATCTTATTCATGTCTAAATATACATGCAAAGAGTAAGAAGTATACACTGAAAAGCCAAGAAACAGATTAACCTGGCAGTCCTTAGGGAAAAAGAAATAAAATAAAAAATAAAAAAGCTGTTTTCTTTGGACAGATACTTAATCCACCACTTCCTCAGTGAGTTTAATAGTTTCCTCCCACACTAGGTTTATTTTTTGTTATTTTAATTCTTTCCCGTGGCACAGTCTGAAATGCCTTCTACTGTGTGCTTGGCAGCCATTCTTTCACTGTCCAGCTGCTTTCTCTTGCCATTGACACTGGTATGACTTTTCTATCAATTAATAAAATTTACAAGCACATTACAAGCAAAATTACAAGCAGTCTTCCTGCTCGACAGGAACAATATTGAATTATGATTTCCAGAGGAGTATCTTCCACAAACAATGTATGCAGTTTCTCATTTCCTCTTGGCAAGAATGGTATATCCAATCTCCACTAAATGCTTCCTGTGGACACACTTCTTAATAATAATTTATACCAAATAAATAAATAAATAAAATATTTTTTATTTATTTTAGCTTATTTTATTTTAGCTGCTTATTTTAGCCAAATCATTCTCAGTTTAAATTTTCTTTGGGAAATAACCTGAGACACAGCAGAGCAGTAGAACCCTAATGTTGTCTCCTTCTCTTGAATACAGCAGAATTTTGTTCACTTCTAATTTATCTCTGTATCACACCGGGCATAAGTAAAAGAATTTGGAACGATTTCCGGTTAGGTCAAATTTGAAAACTACACCTAAGTTATCTTTAAAAAACAGTTAATTTCTTGACCTAGAAGTAACTAAGTCCCAACAAGACTTAGAGCTGCCTAATATAAGTGTAGTGGGTTTACATGCAAGGTTTTGGTAGTAGAGGACTGCAGGGGTGGCCTCTGTGAGAAAAGTCCAGCAGCTGCCCCATGTTAGAGAAGGGCCAGTTTCAGCCAGCTCCAAAGGGACCCGCCACTGGGCAGAGCTGAGCCAGCAAGCAATGTTATTTGCGGCTCTGTGAGAGCAGATCTAAGAAAGGAAAGAAACTGCTGTGCAGCTGGGAGAATGGGGTGAGAAGCAGCCTTGCAGCCCCCCAGGTCAGTGCAGCAGGAGGGCAGGAGGTGCTCCAGGCAGGCAGCAGCAGTTCCCCTGCGGGCTGTGGAGAGGCCCCTGGTGGAGCAGGCTGTCCCCCTGCAGCCCATGGGTCCCACACGGAGCAGATCTCCACGCTGCAGCCCATGGGTGGAGGAGCCCCCGCTGGAGCAGGTGGATGTGGCCTGGAGGAGGCTGCGGCCCATGGAGAGTCCCCGCAGGAGCAGGCCCCAGGCCAGAGCTGCAGCCCGTGGAGAGGAGCCCACGCAGGAGCAGGGGTCTGGGGGGAGCTGCCGCCCGTGGGGGACCCGTGCTGGAGCAGTTTGCTCCTGGGGGATGGACCCCGTGGTACGGAGCCATGTGGGAGCAGTGCTTGAAGAGCTGCTGCCTGTAGGCAGTCCCCGCAAGCTAAGTTTAGGAAGGACAGCATCCCGTGGGAGGGACCCCACGTGGAACAGGGGCAGAGAGGGACCATGAAGGAGCAGCAGAGACGAAGTGTCAGGGACTGACCACAGCCCCCATTCCCCATTCCCCTGTGCTGCTTGGTGGGAGGAGGTGGAAGAGGGCAGATGGGGGGAAGGTATATTTGGTTTCTTTCCTTTGTTTCACACTTCTCTAGCTTGTTAGTAATAGTTAATTGTTATAACTAATCTTCTTATGCTGAGTCTGTTTTGCTCATGATGAGAAATGGTGAGTGATATCCCAGTCCTTATCTCAACCCTTGAGCCCTTTTTGTTGCATTTTCTCCCGTTTCCCTTTGAGGAGGGGAAGTGAGAGAGTGATTGTGGTGGAGCTCAGCTGCCCACTTGAGTAAAACCACCACAGTTAGAAATACTAATATGAGAGACTTTTCTCGAACACGTATTTTGTCAATATCCAATCTGCTCTGAAGCTGCAAAATTCAGACTCAGAGCAAATAACCAGACTGGAATGTGCCAGACACTAAAGAACCACAGGCAAAAGCTGATAAATCAGTTCATACCCATAACAAATGTATCAATATTAAATACCTAAAAAGGTGGCTTCTAATGGATTAAGCACCTGCTAATAGTCAGGGTATTTAAGATCTATGACTGGCTCTGGCTATAAACTGTTAGATGATGCATGGAGAGTATAGACATCTCAGTGCTTCCCATCCCCCATCTTTATGCCTCAGCCTTTCTACACTGCTTCCAGGATGAGGTCCTGTTTAAAAATGTTATGTTTTCATACATACATCACATAAGCTACCCTTAAAAAAATAATAATATTTTTTTTTAAAGCACAGATTATAAGTGTGTATAATTGTTATAAAGGATACCCAAGAGACAACCCTTCTTCCTATCTTCCCACTCCTAAGTTGCTACAGTCTTCTTTCTCTTCCCTGTAGCCCCTTATTTCTGTTTCACATTGTCTAAAGGAAGTATTACCAAGAACTACTTTGTAAGGGCACAAACCAAACAGATGAAAATATGTGTGATGAACCAAACACCTGCCAGCTGCAGTTGGATTTCTGGTTTTCATCAGAGCATTAAGAATGGAACATGTATAGTCAACAGAGATTCTGTTTTAAATGCAAGAACATACAATATTGAGAGAAAAATATGTTCAAGTGACTAATGCTTCTCAGTACAGGGTGAGACAAGTATCCCAGTGGTGCATTTCTCCACTGGGACTCTACACTGCAGCATGCTTCCCAAGGCTGCTCCAACTGAAAACTGCAGTGACACCACATTGATCTCCAACCATTTTATAACTAATATATTTTCCTTCCCTACTTGCTGCCCAATTCCCATAATATAGAGTAAAACGGGACTCAGTTCAGTCCAACCACTTTTATTTGATGACTGATCTGAATGCAAATGCCAAGACTTAGGCAATGTGTGAGCTTGGGCAGCTTTGCCTATACAAATATACAGAGACCCAAGCTTAATATTAAGTTAAGATTATGCTGGTTGGATAAATAGAAGTAGATGGTATGAGTCAGAAAAAAATACTTTTCTCAGCAAGGGGCTGTCTTACAAAAAAGATCACTGCAGAAACCTGTGTGCTGACAAGCAGCAGAAAACAAGATTAAAAAGGGGGAACTTTTTTTTTTTTTTAACATATGAGAGACATTCAAACTGAAATGTTGTCAAGTAAAAATAAATAAATAAAAATCCTCTGGGAGGTTAAATTCTTTAATTCCGCTTTAGGATGATGAGCCCCAGAAAAATGCAAGGCTGACTATACACACAGCACAGAGAATTTCACCTCTTGCTTTCTGAATGCTGTTCACTTAGCTCTGGTTTTGGTTCCATAGTTTGCTGCTTCCATGGTGATAAGATTTTCGAGGGTTATTGTTTGAATAAATGCATTACTCCTCCATCACTTAACAACAGCTATACATTCCGATTTATTTATTTTTCCAGTGGGAAACACCAAAGAGGTTTAAGACTTCATTTTTGACAGGCATCTTTTTGTAAACTACTATTCATGAGGGGGTGGACTGTTAAATAGCAATTTCTTACTTTTATGAAAATAAATCACACTTTTTTTTGGTAGGAGGAAAAGAAAAATCACAATTTACTTAGTACTTGCAAAACCAATAAATTTGTGTATATCAATTAATTTAATAAGGAGGTTATTGGTGACAACCAACATGGCTTCACTAAAGGCAGGTCCTGCCTGACAAATCTGGTGGCCTTCTACAACGGCGTTACAGCATTAGTGGATAGGGGAAGAGCAACTGACGTCATCTACCTGGACTTGTGTAAAGCATTTGATGCTATCCTGCATGACAACCTTGTGCCTAAATTAGAAAGACATGGATTCAATGGTTAGACCTTACTGGTGGATAAGGAATTGGCTGGATGGTTGCACTCAAATACTTGTGGTCAACGACTCAATGACCAAGTGGTCATTGAGTAACAAGTTGTGGTACTCAGGGGTCAGTACTGTGACCAGCACTGTTTTATATCTTTGTTGGTGACATGGACAGTGGGATCGAGTGCACCCTCAGCAAGTTTGCTGATGACACCAAGCTGTGTGGTTTGGTCAACACGCTGGTCAGAAGGGATGCCATCCAAAGGGACTTGGACAGGCTGGAGAAGGGGGCCTAAGCAAAGCTCATGAGGTTCAACAAGGCCAAGCTCAAAGTCCTACATCTGGGCCAGGGCAATCCCAAGCACAAATACAGGCTGGGCAGAGATTGGATTGAGAGCAGTGCTGAGGAGAAGGACCTGGGGGTGTTGGCTGACAAGAAGCTTGACATGAGCTGGCAATGTGTGCCTGAAGCCCAGAAAGCCAGCCATATCCTGGGCTGCATCAAAAGAAATGCTGCCAGAGGGATGAGGGAGGTGATTCTCCCCCTCTATTATGCTCTCATGAGACCCCAACTGGAGCATTCAGCTCTGGGGCCCCCAGCACAAGAAGGACATGGACCTGTTGGAGTGAGTCCAGAGGGGGGCCACAAGGATGATCGAGGGGCTGGAGCACCTCTCCAATGAAGAAAGGCTGAGAGAGTTGGGGTTGTTCAGCCTGGAGAAGGCTCCGGGGAGAAATTACAGTGGCCTTCCAATACCTCAAGGGGTCCTACAGGAAAGCTGGGGAGGGACTCTTTGTCAGGGAGTGTAGGGATAGGACAAGGAATAATGTCTAAATTGAAAGATGGTAGGTTTAGATCCACAGAAAAACTGTGGATACCCCATCCTTGGAAGTGTTCAAGACCAGGTTGGATGGGGCTTTGAGCAACCTGGTCTTGTGGAAGTTGCCCCTGCATGTGACAGGGGAGGTGGAATTAGATGGTCCCTTAAAGGTCCCTTCCAATCCAAACCATTCTGTGATTCTATTATTCTAATTTTTAGATCCAGTTTATTCTCATTATAGTTTGACCTCCAAACTCATACAGATGCTTGCTATGTAATGAGATGAGACTTACACAGCAGAATATATTGAGTTAAAAAATACTACAAATAATCATAACACCAAATTTCACATAATTAAAAATGACGAAAGCCCAGATCTCTTAATTACTCTACATTGTTTCTTCTATACAGTTTAATAACATCTGAGGACAGCAATGGTCTGATCTTACCCCCATTAAATGCTACAGGAACCTTGGCACTTATTTTAGCAGAATTACAATCATGCATTTAATCATTTTTATATTTAGATTATTATGTTGCAAGCCAGTAGATATATTAAAATGCCACGTACAGCGTGTTCAGCTCCTTTTGATGTCCATATACTTGAAAAGCATCTGTATCTTTTTTTCCTTTATGGCCTCACTCAAACACAGTAATCATGACAAATCTGAAGGGATAGACCACACACTACAAATTAATCAAGGTGCTGTAAGCAGAAACAATCCTCATTCTAAAAGATCTATGGTTAACAACATCTAAAGCACTCCAAACACTCAGCTTTTACAAATTCATTTAATGGGAATGTCACTGCAACACAAGAGTGGGCTACCTCTGATTCATTCTAATTGTATGAAAGTCACGCACTTTGCTCTCACATATGGTTAGCAGCCTACAGTAATTGTTCCAATGCTCAGCAATGAGTTTATTTTATACTTTATTTTGCATATGAACACATAAATCCATAAGACCAATTCCAGTCCACCAGACTTGGGAATCTTATCAAACCACACAGCTGACAATCTGAGTGCAGGAAGTGATCTGGCCAACACAGCAAACAATCAAAACCTGACAATAAGGGAAGCAGTCACCTGGGAGGGTAATATCACTTCCTCCTGCTTTTTTCCACTTTCCCTGTCTCCTTTGTGTCCAACTATCAACCAATGGGAACACCCAATGAACTCCCACCCTGCAAAGGCTTTCAGAGTTGATACTTAGCATTGGGTTTTGCAGACAGGGAAATACTGTACAGCGGTTTGTGCCTCCAGTTCTGGGAAAGGATAGATTTGGATGGTTAATCTGCATAAGTCTCTACCTGACCGGCCTTTGAAAAAAAAAAAAAAAAAAAAAAAAAAAAAAAAAAAACAAAAAAAAAAACAGACTTATCTAATTCAAAAAGAAGTATTTTCTAATTGGAAAGAATCAGGGTGGTATTTTCTGGTTTTACACTGATACGATCAACTCTTAGTTGTCCCCAGGTAACTGAAGATATTAGACATCAGCTAAAATAATTAACATTCTTAAAAAATCATTGACATTTGATACATGGTATTCAAAATTTTGAGGAAAAATGGTTGAGGCACTGTCTCAGATAAGATTCTCTAACAGAAAAAATCATGAGCTAAGAGGGAACCAGTATGCAGCATGTCTTTGGATTCCGCAGTTTACACAGTCACGAAATGGCTGAGGTTGGAAAGGGCCTTCAGAGATTGCCCCTCAAACCCCCTGCTCAAAGCAGGGTCAGGCACAGCAGGTTGCTCAGAGCTGTGTCCAGTCAGGTTCTGAATACCTCCAAGAATGGATACTCCACAGTCTCTCTGGGCAACTTGTGCTGATGTTTGACCACCTTCAAAATAAAGTTTGTTGTTGTTGTTGTTGTTTTATGTTGAAATGCAATTCCACATATTTCAGTTTGTGCCTACTGTCTCCTGCTCTGCTACCAGGAAGTATGGTTCCACCTTCTTCTTAAAGTAAAATATCCCCATCAGATATTTAGGCGTGTTGATGGCGTTCACCCTGAAACTTCTCTTCACCAGGCTGAAGAGTCCCAGCTCTCAGCCTCTCCTCTTATTACAGAAGATCCAACCCCTTAATCACCTCTGTGGCCTTTTGCTGGACTTGCTCCAATATGTCCATGACTAATGCAGCCCTGTACTGATACAGCTCAGGATGCTACTGCCCTTCTTTGCTGCAAAAGCCCACTGCTCTCTCACATTCAACTTCTTCTTTAACAGGGCTATAAGGCACTTTTCTGCAGAGCTGATTCCTGATTCCTGCAGAGTTGGCCTCTAGCCTTTACTGCCAGAAAAGGCGTTACCCCCCAACCCCCCAAGATATTCTTCCAAGATAAAAAAAAAATAAAAATGCATTTCTTCTTTCTTGACTCTCATGAAGTTCCTATCAGCCTACTTCTCTAGACTGTTCTAGTGTCTCTGAATGGCAGCCCTGCCCTCAACATATTGGCCATTACCCCAAATTGGTGTCACCCACAAACTGCTGAGAGTACATTCTGTCCTGTCATATAGGTTGTAAATGGAGGTATTCAACAGTATGGATCCCAGTAATTGATCCTTAAGGGACACTACTAGTTACTGCCTGCTAGCTGGACTTTACATCACTGAACTGGACTCTGAGCCCAGCAATCTAGTTGACTTACACCCACCTTACTGCCAACTTATCTAGCCCATATCTCACTAACCTGGTGATATAGAAACAGTGTCAAAGGCCTTGCTAAAGTCAAAGTATATAAAATCCATTGGTCCCCCTCTTCTTCAGGGCTGGTATCATCATTATAGAAAGCAATCAAGCTGGTCAGCTGTGATTTGCTTTTTGTGAATCCATGTTGGTTGCTCCTTCCTGTCCTTTATGTGTTTCGTAAAGGTTGCCAGAAGCATTTGCTCCATAACGTTCCCAGGGATTGAGGCAAGCCTAACCTGGACCCTCCTTCTTACACAATTTTAAGATCCATGTGACATTTCCTTTTCCAGTCATCTGGATTCTTCCCCAGTTGCTGTGACCTTTCCAAGAAGAGCAGACTTTCCTGAAGCGTCCAGACCAGCCATTAGAATACACATTTCTTTTTCTCCAAAGGCCTTTGAGGACATCAGCATCCTTGCACCTCACTGCATCTCTCCACCCAAGAACCAAAACAGACTGCATATTCTCTTTCTCACAGAAACTCTTATCACCTCTTCCCCATCAATATTCTATCTTTTCCAGTCATCTAGTAGCAGTTCACTTACGTGTTTTAGCAAATACACATTAACTAAAATGCAAACCGTTTTCTCTAAATTTCTACTTCATCTACTTTAAAGTTTGTTGTTTCTGTTTTAGAGCTGGAAAGCCCAGTTTTTCCATACATGTTAGCTGATCTGATAAAGCCTTATCCCTTTATCTTGCCTTTATCTTACTATTAACATGGTAATTTTCACTCCATTGTTCACTTTGTGCATAATCCTTTTCTTCCACTTAGAAGTTAAAGCATTTTACAAGGGATCTGTGCTACTTCATGTTTCTGCACTGCCTGGCAAAACCGTCATCTTGTATTGTTCCTTGTATTGTTTTATTGCATGACACTAAATATAGTTTGTAACAAAAATAGTAACTACTGATGATTCAAATGACTGAGAAAAAAAAAAAAAAAAAAAAAAAAAGCTAGAGGTGGGCTAGCAATATAAAAATGATAAAGGCAATGATCTGGGTGACTCGGTGTCAATTACTGCATTATCATCACAGGCAAGCAGTAAAGAGACCGATTTGGAATACAGCTGCAATATAATGATAACCCACGTTTTATGGAAAATAGGTCTTAAATTTGGATGGGACTATATATTTGTCTAATAACTGGTAAATGTGTTAATAAAGCTTTTTATACACATTGTGATAAACTATTTAGTCGTTTCACATGATAAAGGAATAATAGCACAATGCATAATTGCACTAAACAGAGCAAAGATTGTTTGATGGACATGTCTCAACAGTAACTGAGAGCAACTGTGCTGTGAGAGTTTGTTGTTGTTGTTTTGTTTTGCTTTGCTTTGTTTGTTGATTTTTTTTTTTATTTTTTATTTTTTTGCCAAGACTGGCAGGGATTACTTCTGAACTGACCACAAGTCCTCTTGCAAGCCCACGTCTTTATGAATAACCCAGAAGAAAAGATCCAATTACTGCTGACATAATTTGCAGATGACAAAAGGGCAACAGAGTGCAAATGAATTGTGGTGACAGTTCAGATTGATATGAATGGCTTTGGTGAGATAGGTTCATTTAAGTAACATCAATTTTAATACAGCCAAATACAAATCTAGTTAAAAAGAACATATGCCAAAGCACATAATAGATGGAGGGCTCTAATCTCAAATTTAGAAGGATGCTGGGGATCATGGCAGATTACTGACTGAACTCAAGTTCCAAGCACAATGCTATGATAAACGTAGATGTCCACACTGCAAGTGAAAAATTGTAAGCGACTTCAGAAAAAATACAAGAAAGATACAAGCTCAGGAAAGATGCAACTATGACTAAGTGATTTAATCTGTCCAAAAGAATGCTTAATTAACCCCCTTGATCAGAGTAGAGATGCACTACTGTCAGGAAGACACTTCTGATAGAAATCTCAGCATAATGAATACTAGGTAGAAATCTGGACTAGAAACAAGGCATATCATTGCAACAGTAAGGGAAAATAACTTCTGAGGAGAGCTGACTAGAAATGCATGTAACTATCCATCCTATGTAAATTGAGACAAGATATTACTCTGTAGAATATGTCCTTACATTTTCTGTGCTTTTGTTGTTGTTGTTTGATTGATTTGGTTTTAAATCACAAGTTTTATGCAAGAATTAAGATTTACATCCTGGATCACAGAGGAGTTCAAAGTATATGATCCCTTCTGGCCTTAAGAACCTGCAAATCTGAAGTCACTCTTAAGGTCTGTGACAGAATGAGCATTTTACCACAGTTCAAAAAATTTTCCCCAGAACAATCTTTCTTCTGAGTCAAGAAGCTATGTGATATCTTCTGTTCACAAAAGGTGAACTGTTCTGACAGAGGTCATGTTTTCACATTTGTTTTCTTCTGTTTAAGATTTAACCAACATCTGAGAACAGGTTCAGCACAGTCATTAACCTGACATGCACCATGACTCTCTCTGGCTGCTGTAAGCAGCTCGGGTCAGTCACACTCAGGTGTGACTCTGGCATTTGTATAATTGCCTTTAGACTCAGAACTTGATACTACACTTATCTCAGCTCTTGTTCTATTTTACTTTCTTCTAAAGCAATAGCTAACTGTGAAACATTAACAGCCCATAGAGATTTAATCAGTCAATGACATTTCTAGTCCTAGCTCTCTCCAGCCATATTACTGGAAACAGATTCTAATACAGTATATTCTAGGCCAATACTTCAGACACGTTCTTGCTTATAATTGGCAATGCCAGGCACCCATAATGAGACTACTGGTACCGACACAAATTGCTTATTTATGTATCCTTTCAGCAGTCAACTTTGTGCAATTATTGTATTTTTCTTTTGCCTCCATAAGTATCATGGCTATCTCTGATATGCCAGGCAGATGTTTTCATGCGTTATGTGAAAATTTTGGAATTTTGCAGTTCCACAGTGTACTCCCATTATACTGCTATAAAAATAACAACTATTGGAATTCCTACTTAATATTTTCTGTATGAAGAAATGTAGAAATGAAGAAAAATTCTGGTAGGGTATAACGAGTCTACCACAGACAAGCCATATTCATCAACCTGAAAGACTCTTTATTATGTCAAGTGTAGCACCCATCTCCTTGCTTTATTGTCTAGGCTGTTCATTCATAGTTTAGAATACCTGAGATTTACTAGCAACCAATATCATTATTCACTTGTAAAATTACTGCCTGTCAAATGGCATAACTTTTGGAAAACTGGTAAATTTTGACCAGCAGAGCTGAATATTGACACTATTTGTCTAGTGAGCATTTTCCTCCATTAAATATGAGCAATTTTTGTTCAAACTTTAAAAAAAAAAAAAAATAGATATGAAACTGCAGGTCACAAGATGCATTTGGAACCATTTGGCTGTATTCTTCTACTTCATCCTGATGTTTTATTCCTGGCTCAATTCACATGTACTATATAGCTACCTTACCCGAGTACCCCAACTTCATGGCTTGGGATCTGTTGTTTTCACTGTGTTCTGAACTAAGTGCTGGACCTAGAGCCAAGCCTGGAAGTACCACTAAGCTTTCTGAACACAGGCAAGTGATGAAATTATTGTCCAATAGCACTTTGCATCAAGGAAGTGATCTGGAGTCTCGTTTATTGCCATGATAGGCTTTCAGACATTGGGTTGAGTATTGTCTCTTACTGTTTGTTTCAGTCGCTTAACAGGGGATAGAGTGCTTCAGAGTTCATCATTCAACTAGAAATCAAGACAACACAGTCTTCATTTAGTTTATATTAGGATCTTAAATGATTGGTCATATGTTCAGTTCGGTACCAGTGCAGGATAATCCTTTTCTCTGACCTAAGTGTAAGAAATTGTGAATAGTTTGGGAACAAGGAAATTCCAGGTATAGGAATGAAATAGATCTTTAATGTTCTGAATCTGGGTAATTCCAGGCGAATAAGTGGAGAGCAGTACGATGAATATGTCATCTTATTTTAAGCTTTTATGTGCTGTCAATGTAAAAATAATCATTCTAGACTTACTTCTCACACCAAGTCTATTTTAGCAGCTCTATGAAAAGTCCACTACCACCAAAATCCCTCCCAGTAAGTCCAGTTTCAATGCATGGCAACCTTTGAGCAATCAGGTTTGCTTCCTTAGCAGAATATATCCATAGCATGAGTTAAGTGCAAACCTCCATCAAAATGCATTCCCACAGTTTTGTCCTTGAGTCAGAGAACTGCAAGTACAGTACATTCTGCTGTTTCTTTAGCTGCATCCATGCTGTTGATTCTCCCACCAGAAAAGTTTTCAAGAGCACCAAGCTGTTGTTATGACTCATAGTAAACACCAACGCAAAGCAAGCAGCCCAATGTTCTTCCCTCATTTCACTCACACACATTCAGTTAGAAGGGAAAAAAGAGAGAGAGGGAGAGAAAGGGAGAAAGGAGAAAATAACAAAGATTCAGTTCTTATAAGCCTGTAAGTCCATGGTGAGAAAAGAGAAGGCTGCAGAGGACTAGACAAGAGACGAACAAAAATACCATAGCAATTCAACACATGGTGAGGAGGTGGAGTGGGATAACACTACAGAAATGAATGCTTATGACTCTTGCATCATCGCCCCCAAAATAATCAGCCAAGAGGGATAATTACCAGGTTTATCTTATGTATACATGTATATGTAGACAGGGACAGAATCAAAGGAGCAGATCAAAACCTCCATCTCAACTGAGAGATGGGTTCAACCCATTTCTTGGTAGCCAAGCATAAGCTCTAGGTGAGATCAAACTTTAAGTTTGAGTCCCAGCATTTCTGGGACCCAGACAGCACTATCTGCCTTACAAACATGAATTGAGTGACTAATGGCACAAAGATCAAAGCCTGCAACTCTAAAACTGTTTATAAAAAATCCTCAAATAGCACTTCTGAATGTAAAGTTCATCCAAACCCATGCTTCACCCAGTTTAGGAGCTTTACACACTACTAGGTGAGAGGCACAACCCTGGAACTGACGATTTAGCTGGAGAATGCTGATGGGGTCTACAGAAGAAGTGAGGACAAAGACCCAGGGCATTCCACAAGGCAGGGCACATCAGCAAGGCCAATGCATATCTGCTTCTGCAACTGCTCCTTCATGGGTCTTAAACAATATGGATGACAAGATCTATGGCAATAGCAGGTGCTCATCTGAATCCAGATTTAGGAATGTAACTTGAGACTCTCATGTTTGGCTTGAACTTTCAACCAATTTGTGAAATTGAACACTTTTGCATTTCCAGCATGCAAACAAATGAAAATAAAAATAGAAAATAAATGACATAGTCTTGCTACATACGAAAGCTATCCTGTTTGTTCTCTGATTTAATATCATATGCTGTTTTGGAAAAAAAAATGTAGTTAAAGGAAGTCTGGCAAATGTAGTCTGTAAGCAAAACAACAACAAAAAAAATTATAAATTCCCTCAAAAGGTTTATCTATTTCAGAGTGATTACTGCTAATTTTAACTAAAGCAATTAGGGGATAGAGTTAGCCAAAAGTTGGGTATTGTTATATTTGAAGCATAATTTTTAAAACATTCTCTCCACTGTTCAGCTAAAGATCAACATTCAGGTAATGCTGAAATGTTCATCACCACATTCATCCTTAAGCAAATTCAACTTGGACTTTATTTTGTGGTAGAAAAATGTGGGTCACTTTTGTTTTTCAAATTAAATACAGAAGTCCACATCATGGTCTGCTTTTGTAATTTTGTAGATTTCATTTGTTTGTTGCTGGTTTCTTTTTTTAAAGACTATTAGTCAAATTAAAATTTGCTCTTAAATCTCCAAGCTGTCAGGACAAATCAGTCCATGAGTGGTCCTTCACCCTTTCCAGAGCCAACAAAATCCTCAAATGTACATCAGTTCCATGATGGCTTTTACACAGGTCAATCATCTCTACTCTGTAGGCAGTGAGAAAGTCAGAAGTGAACTTGCCTATACTTCCACAAAAAAATGCTGAGGTGCTGAATAAAGAATTCATCTGAAAGTCCAGTCAGGCAATTACTCATTGGCTGGTAAATGTACATTGTGTTTTGCTACTGGTCAAATTCAACCTCCAATATTCCCTTTCTAGAACAGAAGTTTTAATTTGGGAGAAGTCATAAACCACATTTGACAACAGATGTTATTCCTCCAAAGTACTCGATACAAAATAGGATTCACAGCCAAAACTGTGCATTGAAGATTTCTGTGTTCGGAATATCAAGATCAAAAAATAAATTACATTTAATTGTGTTTACCATTACATATTTGAAATGCACACACTTTCTGAAAAGATAATTTTGTTTTCCCCATTTTCTCCACTGGAAATAGCCATTAAAAAACAATAATAATAATAAAATCCCATTGCAAATGTTCCCATCAACGCTAAGTTCTTTCTCGGTATAGTTACAATCAATACCAGTTTGTTTCTGCACACTCAGCACCAGCAGTAGGTGGGCACATGCAACTGCTGAAAATGTCACTCTTGGTTAATGTTTGATAGCAAGTATTGAGCTTCACAGCAGGAATAACTATTACCAACAAAGGACAATGGAAAAAAAAAAAAATGATTGAAAGCTTCCTCTAGCTTAGGGAAAACTTCAGGAGAAGTTTCAAAAGGAGGGAGAAAAATCACAAAAAAAATGGCTCATAACATAGTCCTAGTCAGAAAGGCTGAAAAAAAATCTTTCTATGGGACTTGGGGGAGTTGGGGATCAACAGGTTTGGGGGATCATGGTCTGGAAGAATGCTAAGAGTTTCTGTGCAGAATGCAGAAGATGTAATGTAGCCAGGGCAAGGAGCCAAGGGAGCTATCACCAGTCAGGAATGACCTCACTTCATTTCTGAGTGAGTATTCTTGCAGAATTTGGACAATTCTGATCCAGAATTTCATCTGTTTTAATGTATTCCCAATTTACTATTTTGTCTATGCTACTAACTTGCCACCTAACTGCAAGAGGAAAGTTCCAGAGACCAAGGTAAGGCAAGGCAAGGCATGAGTGTCTGCAACTCAAGCAAAGTGGCTGCTGGAATAAGTAGGGAGCTGACACTCCAGACTCTGAAGTAACAGAAAATAAACTTCCCATTGATTGGAGAGGACTGTCCAGAACTTGCTTCTACCTAGGAAGCTACTGAGCTGTCTTAAACCAGAAGGAAACAAGAATCCAACTGCAATGACACAGTGCCAGGAGGACACTGTGGTATGGACCTTTATTTCTATTCCATCTCTAGTCACCTTCAGCTCTCATTGTTTGAACAATAATAATAATAATAATAAAAAAAACTGACTATTTTAATTTATATTCTGATAAAACCCGACTTCTCTTCAGTTAAAAATAAATAAATAAATAAATGTAGTCTTCTTCGAGAGCTCACCTCTGAAGAGTTTGAAGCAGATCCACCCCAAAGTTCTGGTAAATTCAAGGTCAACTTTTCCAGTTACATCAGACATGGAATTACCAGAAGGCTACAGGATTTTTAGTTCCTTTGCTTGCACTGCCTGTTGGGCTACACAACCACATGGGTGTTATCACCTGCTCTCCCAGCCATTTAGATCAGGATGGTGACTAGTTAAATACCAGTTAGGAAATATGAGTGGGAGGGCACAACTTACAGTAACTGTATAGGATTTCTATCAGGGCAGTATGTCCTAAGCAGATATTCTTTCCTGTTACATCACTCTAAATAAGAAAAAAAAAAAAAAAAATGCTATTTCTGTCACTTTCAGAGTCAGCAACACTATGAGTAGTTGTAGCAGCATCTTCTGGAAGGAAGGAAACTAGATAAAAAAGAGCCAGTGAGAAGAAAAGTTTAGAATTATACAGTGGATAACTTTATTTAATCAATTACCTTACCAGGCTAAGAAAGAGATCTGGCATGTGGCCTGCACTGCAGAGACTGCAGTGGCATGCATCCAGTTATATATCAGTTGGCATCTCAGTTTTTCTCCTCTCTGCTCCTCATCCTGCAGCTAAATTTGTCATAGAAGGTGATCCCTCTCTTTCTCACCTCATATACAAGCACAGGTGAGAGATGGGGTCTACCACACAGCTGAGTGAGCTGGTACTTTTCTTTTTCACATGCAGGAGGGCATGCCTTTCGGAAATATTTGACGGTTAGCCAAAGGTTAAGATCTCTCTGCATCTAACATCAATACAAGTCAGTGTTATTTCAGAGAAGAAAACATAAATAAACAGCTCCAAATACTCTTTTAACAACTAAATTATGACCTTAAAGACAGGGAAAAAAAGGAAAAATGTGAGGAATCTGTAAATAAAAGAGATGTAACTGGGACTGATGGTCTTGCATTGCCCTCAGTTTTTCTCAATGCCTTCTTCTGTTACTATTTCAGCAGGTTTTGATATACATACATATTAGTTGCTTAGCTAAAAGAAGACACAGAAAGGCGTTATTCTCTAATCACTGGCACCCTAGATGGTTGTGTCATTTGCTCTTCACACAGGAAACAGATCGACAAAGCCCCACATGCAATCAAGTCCCACATACTTGTCTCTACTCCTTGTCACACATGCGCTGGCCAAGCGTCAGCTCTGACTGGCTTCTGGCAGTGCCTACACAAAAAAGCACATGAATGCTATTAAAAGACACATGTATTATTCAGTGGGACACTGCCCAAACATCACACACTAAACTGAGCAAAAAGAGTGCAGGAAATGCACAGGTCAGACAAAAGCTTTCTCATGGGTGTCCATATACAGAGAGAACCGAGCACTGCAGTTTAATAATCTTGTACTTAAAGTGAGAAAGAATCCATGTAACATCTCAAGCACTTACAATACTTCACTAATCTGGTGACCCACTTAAAAAGGGTCTTATGAACTATCTGATATTCCCCTCTTTTTATTTTTTTTTCCTTTAAGGCTGTGATTTTTACTTTCTCTGTGCATTAGAGTCACAGACACCACTAACAGAAACATAACAGGAAGTGCAAACAAATCAGACAGCTGAGCTCTGATGGCAAGCTAAAGGGCCTGGACACCCATTCTCAGTAAATGGTCCAGCAAATATCAGCTGGGGGCTTTCATTGTCCTCTTACAGAACAGTACATAACTGTGCCAAGAGAAGGAAAAAAAAAATCTTCTCTGCCCATAGGCTTTCACCATGTACTATTCTGAAGGGGCCCTACGAGCTGGCTGTCATCACACTTTGCTTTGCAGTGTAGCACTGAGGAGAGCTTAGCATCTTTGCACAGCCCATCCTCTACATCGGCAGCTGTGCAGGCCACAGTACGCGCTAAGTAACGCAACGCAGAAACAAGCAGCTACACTCTCGCTCTCAGCCTCAGTTTCAGTACCTCAGTTTGCTGTGGGTTTGAGCTGTTTCATGAGTTTTGAAGCCAACGCATTCTTCACAAGTTACATGTTGGGGACTGGTACTCTACAGGGTCTGATGAGGGATCAGGAAAAGGTAAGGGCACAGAAACTAGACAGTCCTGTGTCTGAAGTAGGAATCACAAACCTTGGCACTCAGCAAATAATTACCTCACAGGGCTTCTCAAGAAAACCAGTGCTTATGCACAGTCTCTTCCAAAAGTTTGCTGCACACCTAACATACATTTTTAAACTACGAAAATATATGCAAAGTAATGTTTCCTCTTTTCACTGAAAGCCAGACTACTCGTAAGACGATTTTCAAAACATAGGTGCTCCATGCCTTCTTCAGCTTCAATCTGTTGAACTCAACATCAGCATTCATGAACATTGTTCTCAATCTATGCATTTTCCTTATCTATCTGCTTTCTTTGACACTATGGTGCCCTGGTTATCAGCCATCTATTATAATCCTACTGTCTTCAGAACAAAACTGGTGAAATAGTTTCATTATTGCATTCCCTGAAGCTGTTGCTTTTGCTTCTGGTCTTCTAAACATTCAGTTATATTAACACTGTGTTATGAAAGACACCAGATGGACAGTGCTGGAAAAATCACATCCTTGTTTTCAGTAATACATGCCTTAGGTCATCACCCCTCTTCTTCTCTGTATCAGGAAACATTATTACATTTCTAAGAAAAGTCGTAGGGGTGTAGCACGTGGAATTTTCCCCATGTTCTGTAAGCAGACAAATAACAGCTGACCACAAAATGTTTTCTACAATAAAGGTATTTCATACTGCAAGCTACTACCAGTGGGATAAGAAGTCTGCTGTAAATATGTCCAAGGTCAAGTCTTCTTGAGACTTGTACTCACTAGCCTGCATTTCACAACTGCTTAGACTGATATCTCTTGTGTTTATTCATCATAATATTAAATGGTTTTGGTTTGTTGTTGTTTGGTTGAGTTTTTTTTGTTGTTGTTTTGTTTTTATAGGATAGGCATTGGTTTAAAGATGAAAATGTGAAAGCCTCTTGCTAATTTTCTTTCTCTGGGTCTTGGAAAGAAGGGTAAGAGTAGAGATTTCTAGGAGCAAAGGATTAGTGACATTCACAAATAAAATGAAATCCTTCTCCACTTTTGTGGAGGAAATTCCCTTTGCCCAGTGTTCTGTCGACTCTGTGCCTTTTGACACCACTGCCTTTTCTGAGGCTGACGTGCTTAAATGCCCAAATGCTTAAATGCATGAAACACTGAAATAGGTCAGGTGTTTGGCTGACATGATTCTAGTGGTTTTTTCCAGTGGAGAAGACTAAGGATAGTAAAGTGACAGTATGGGTTTAAAAAATAAATAAATAAATTTAAAATCTGTTGCTGGAAACTGAATTTCTCTTAGAATTTCTTTCAACTGAATACAGGAGATGTCTCTTTTCCCATCAGCAAACTAATACAGTATTTTCTGTTTAATAGTGCCCTCTAGTGAAACAAAAAGACTTTCAACAGAAGAGGTGAACATTTTTAACAGGTTAAAAATGAGGTGGCAGAATGTATTGAAATGATTTGAGCCAATTTGTTAATGCTCTTATTACCACCAAGGGACTTTGATATTAAAGCCTCTGCTACATTTCAGGTAAAAAGAACTCTTATTATGGCTGCTGCTCCTAAAATCCTTGCTAAAAAAATAGATGTAGGGCATAGTATTGTAAGGCAGGTTCACCTGAGTAAGCTAACAGGAGCATCCTCCAACTGCATACACTTGTTGAAATCTAAGACTACTATCTCTACCACAGTAATGAAGCATTTCTCATGCTTTAGGAAAAGGTAAGGACGCATTGTACCCCTAAATTCTTACATCTTTCCTCAGGAAACTTTTAGGCCTAGAAAAAGGTGGGCATTCTCTACACTTCACAGTCAATACTGTAATTTAAAATAAACAATGCCTGTTCCAAAGTCCAAAACAATCTTATAAAAATCTATGTTTAATCAACCTTATTAATTACATTCTAATGTAATTACAACAGCTATTTTCACTAACATTGAAGTATTTAAATAGTCATGAAGGGAGTAAACTAAAAGACCAAATATAAATGCAGATTACCATGTTATTTATTTATTTGTTTATTTATACAGCTGAACATATAATCCATTCATTTTGCTTTGCTGAAGTAGCTGTAGTGGTAAGTCCAGCCATTGTGTTCTGGGATTTGTTTGGTTGTTTTTTCTCATGTTGTGTCCTCTTATGCTTATAATTCAAGTACGCAGAATAGTGCAGATAAGTAAAAATCTAGACTCCTTCTAAAATAGCTCTTTTCAAGACAGTATTATATAACACAAAGGAGACTGTAGAAATTAAAGCTAATTAAAATGTGACTCATTGAAGTTCCCTCCTTCCTGATAATTTGAGCTGCTCTGAAATGTACCTTTCTTACTGCTAATTCACTTTCAGCTGTGACAGAGGAAAAAAAAAAAAAAAAAAAAAAAAAAAGAAGAACTTTATTCTGAAATTGATTCCTTAATGCAAAGAGTCACACCCTCCTTTAATCAATTACCAAGCTGGCTGACATTTTAGTCTTTTAATACTAAAACAGTAAAAGATAATTCACAGTCCCCCCTCCTTTAACCCAATTACCCTGTATCAGTTATTCTGAAAGACTAAGCAAAACCTTTGGAAATGTCACTAACACTACTGTAAAAACTGACAGTTCTCTAACAAGGATGATCAGGCTACCTTCCAACACTCAGAGGACAGACACCAGAAGAGTGACCTCTGCAAAGCCTCTAGGTGGTGAGATCAATTTCTTACCACGTGCCCTTGTAGTTTCTCCAGCCAGGGGCAGTGGGATCCAGGCTACACTGCAGTGGCAGAACCCACAACCCTTGGACCAGTTTCTACCTGAGGTCTCTATGTGACAGCACAAAGGCATAGGAAAGTCTATACAGCACACAGCTAGCATGCCACCTGGGAAAAAAAATAATAATACAAGGCCCCTGGGAGTCCAGCTGCAACAAAATACATGTTAGGTATCTCCAGCTGAATCAAGTACCTACTGCAGTGGGAGGCTCTGCCAAGGAGCCTTCTGCAGGTTCACCCCGTGCCACATCCTTGTGGTGTCAGCGCACACGCACGTTCCTACACGAGGCCAACACCCAAGAACTGATTTCCACTCCCTTGGCATTAGCAAAGCATTGCCCTGACTGAAATCGGTTTTGACAAGCAGAAATACACAAAGATGACAGGCTGAGGTGAAGGTGCTTCGGAGGTGAGGTGAGGTGAAGCGGGGGAATGCTTGCTTTCAACTCTTACTTCCTCAAACTCGTGTGGAGGCTTTTTCTTTACCCCCACCTCTTGACCTCTTGACTCACGTTTGTATGTTGTCAGTGAGGAACAAAAAGCAGTGGCTGGTACGTAGAAAAGAATACAGCAAGTGCTTACTACCTGTGCATACAACCCCAAGACTTAGCTCAGAAAGCACTGACACTTGTTTCCCTACAAGGAGACCAAAGCCAGCTATGACAGCAAAGCTCCAGAACCAAAAACAAACAAATAAATAAATAAATTGATAAATTGATAAATTGGTAAATTGGTAAATTGATAAAGAAGTTATTCAGCCAGGGCTGTACGCCGGGCGAGGACACTGCCCCTGCCCCGAGCAAATGGCGGCGGGGCCCGGCCGTCTCCCTTCCCGAGCGGCAGCAGCGCCCTCTGCCGCCCGCCACAGGCGACGCCGCCCAAGGGCCGCGGCCCGGCGCTGAGGGCGGGATGGCGGCACCCGGGCGGTGCTGAGGGGAAATGGCGCCGCCCTCGGCCTGGAGCCGGGCCGGGCGGTGGCGGGTTGACCTGTCCCCCCGAACGCCGAGGTACATCGTCCGTGGGCGGCAGTGTCCCTGTCCGCTGCAGTGCAGCAGCGGGAGGCACCCTTAGCTCCAGGGCTGGCTTCTGGCACTCCGTCGGCGCCCCACAGTCTTCCCTACTCGAGACGGCAGGGAGGAGAAAACCCCACAGTCCTCCCAGTGTTGGTCCTCATCCGTGTCATTTTTCCTTCCGCAGAAGAAATCCAAACCTTCATCAACCTGAATATGAAGCCCTTCTAGGCCCCCATGTGGCATTTTCCATCAAGGACCAGCCTACCTGGGACTGCTGGTCGCTCCTTGACTGACTTCTTCACAGACAGCATTGAAGAAATGCAAGGAACACAAACCTGGCAATGCATTTTTTATACCAATGTGACTTTTAATGTTTCAGTGCTGTCCTTAGGGATTCACAGTACTTTTTGCTTGATCCCCCCATTTCTGCAAGTTATACTTGTGGTCCGTGTTACACCTTCTGCTTTCTTTGCCTTTATAATATCATGTTACGCATGTCTACAGATAGTTTCCCCTGCTCCATGCAGTCACATCATAAAACTCAGCCTTTGTTCCTGTTTTGCTCTGTGCTTCTCATACCTGACAGACAGGCTGATCCTATGGAGTAATTCTAAGCCTGTGCATCGCCATCCCTTTGTGAGTTCAAGAATATAGGGTCTCATGTAGAACTGGCTCTGTCCAGGCCATGTTGCTGGTTTTTTGTTTGTTTGTTTTTCTTTTCAAAAGCCATATTTGTGACTACACACAGGAGATGGTGGAAAAAGAGCTAAAAAAATAAAAATAAAGGTCATAAAATGAAGTGGAGTTCACAATTTGGTTTGACATACCATGTTCTGGTACCTAAGGACCAAGTTACCTTAGGTTACCTAAGGATTTGCTAAATTACCGAGCAGCCTGTTGATGCTGTATGCATCACAGTACCTGCTTATCCCACATTCCTCCTTGCTGCATGCATTTCAAACAGCCAAGCTGAGTTTTACTGTAACTCATCCAATTTCTGTTTATGCAGCAACCTTAGCCTCCCATGCAAATAAGGCTCATTTGAATAGCATAATAGATAATGTCAGAGGATCTGTAAGAAGTCAAATAAAAGTCTCTTCATCTCAAAGAAGGAAATCCAGCAATTGACACACAGCAGATTGTTAACAGCATGACGTCTCACTACTCGGCTATGTAGACATGCACTCAGCAGCAGACATTGTACAAAAGGAGATGCCTTTCCCTATTCCACCCATCTGCACCTACCCAGTGCAAGTAAGCACTCATTGTTGCTTGGTTTTTATTAGCGTTAATAACACTAGCTACATACGGTGCAAAGATGAGATTTAGAACATCTAGGATTTGATGCTATTTCCATTCGAAATGTAGTTACGCAATAGAGGATTCAAGATTAATCTGTTTGAAATGCTAGAGATGTTAAGTGACAAGAAGCTGGGAACAATGATTTAGAAATGGCAGCTCAATTATGCAGCTTGGAGAAAAACAAACAGAGACTGAAATTGAAACTGAAATGCTTGTAATTTCTCTTATTTTGAACCAAAATTTGGATAGCATTCATTTAGTGGTGAATGGCCAGACTCAGCAGCAAACAGTGCTTTATAAAGAGCAGTCTGAAGGCAGTTAACAAAGGGGATGAGTACAGACTTGCTGTGCATCAGAGGCTTCAAGACTGTTGCAGGAGGGAGACAGCAGAGGAAGGACATTTTGTGAGGTTCTGCACATGGTTTTGAACAAATAAACAAGTCCAAAGGCTCACATATGGCAGGGGTTAGCTGAGACTGACTTTCATACAACATTCCAAGTTGGAAAGGACCCAGAAGGATCCTTGAGTCCAAATCTTGGCCCACACAGGACCACCCAAAAATCAGGCCATGTGTCTGAGAGCACTGTCCAAGCACTTGAACTCTGGCAGGCTCAGTACCGTGACCACTGCCCTGGGGAGCCTGTCCCAGTGCCCGACCACCCTCTGGGTGCAGAACCTTTCCTTAACACCCAGCCTGACCCTCCCCTGTCCCAGCTCCATGCCGTTCCCTCGGGTCCTGTCTCTGTCCCCAGAGAGCAGAAATCAATGCCCACCCCTACATTCCCCTTTTGTAGGCCTCACATCAATCTCTTCTTCTCTAGGTTGAACAAACAAGTGACCTCAACCACTTCTCTTATGTTTTGCCCTCTAAACCCTTCACCATCTTCATAGTCCTCCTTTGGATGCTCTCTAATAGTTTTATGTCCTTATATTGGGGCACCCAGAACTGCACACAGTACTCAAAGTGAGGCCGCACCAGTACAGAGCAAAGCAGGACAATCATTTCCCTCAACTGGCCATCAAAGCCATGCCTGATGCACCTCAAGGTACAGTTGACTCTTTTGGCTGTCAGGGCACACTGCTGACTCGTGTTCAGCTTGCCATCAATCAGATCACTTTCTGTGGGGATGCTGCCCAGCCTCTTGTCCCCTAGTTTGCACATATATCCAGGGTTGTCCCATCCTATGCACAGAATCCGGTACTTGCTCTTGTTGAACTTCATATTGTTGGTGATTGCCCAGCTCTCAGATTTGTCAAAATCTTTCTGCAGGGCCTCTCTAGCCTTGAAGGAGTCAACAGCTCCTCCCAGTTCAGTGTCATTTACAAACTTAGAACACCTTTGAATCCTTCATCCAAGTCATTTATGAAAATGTTAAAGAGAACTGGCCCTAAAATGGAGCCCTTCAGAATGCCACTAGTGACTGTTTGTACAGGAAAGAGGCAAAAGTTACTAGGCTGAGTTTGTAGAATATTTTCTGAATTTGTTTGTTTGCCCAGCCTTCAAGGATAAACATGAGCAGGGCTGACTCTTTGAGCTTTGCCAAAGCTGGCCCTCAAGACCAGGCTCGTCATCTGCAACAGACAGTAAGACTCTGAGTGCAAGCACCCTGTGTAGCCTGCCCATACTTGGGTTGAACAGTGTGGGACACTTTCCATTAAGGAGCAACACAACCACCAAAGACGGGATTGTGCCACCTCCCTCCCCATGTCTTGTCATCACCACAGCATAAGCTGTGAGTGAACACTGTCCTATGCATTTTTTCAAGCTCCTAAACATCTCTTAAACTGTTATTTCTAAACAACAAAAGCATAGTATTACAGACTTTTTTCCTTATAGTTATAATTACTGACAGCAAGTATTCAGAAATCCTCGGGGCTGTTCAGATATTTTTCCTGTCTCAGTTTACCCATATGCTTTTCAGTCTCTGTGTCTGGCTGGGGGAAAAATGTTTTCTGGGAGAAAGGAGGTTGAGATTTTTAAATGCATACCAGAGGTTTCTCTTCTCAACCTCAGACATCCTGTGATTCTGTGAAAGGATGTCTTAATTTATACCTCATGAGCAAATCCAATGGCCTACTTCTCCTCTGCTTTTATAATTCTCATAAGTAACTGAAAGCAATAAGGAAAAACCCCAACAACCGCCAAATTCTGATACTGAAACATTTTACAGGTACTCTTGCTGATGTAAGTCACTACCCAACATATTCTAAATCTTGCATATTTTATCCCATTTACAAACAAGCCAGTCAATTTCTCCCCAGGGAATGTTTACCTCTCTAAATGTTAGATAGGATGGTATTTTCTTCTTCTTTCAAGATAGCATAGAATAGCAGCAGTATTCGAACACACCAAATTACAGTGCCTCAGAGCAACAAGAAGTAGTGCTTCAGTGGTTTGATTTAAGGAGCTGCCTACAAATGGGAGCACTGCAATGACTAGCTGAGGTATTTCTAATACATCTATTACCTTGACACAACAGCAAATATAGATGTTCCTCATTTCACAGATGGAGAAACTGAAGCACAGAAAAACCCATTAGTGATGTGTGATCAATGAGTCAGAGTAAAGAAAAGGAAAGGAAAGATAGCAGGAAAATCTATATCTCTGAATAGAGTGAGAGAACAAAGAGCTGTAAAAAGTTTAGCTGAAAGGCTTATAGTGATCTTAATGGGTACTTAGCCATTTAAATGCACAGAAATGACACGCTTAGAACAGAAGACTTTGGGTACCTGCATTTTTAACTGACTAGAGACAAGTGATTCTAGTTTCCTTGAAATCTCTCATAAATTACCTGGCTTCGATATAGGGAACAAAAAGAAGAAAAATAGCTCCAAAACAGGCAGAATATGAGTATCTTGATATAGCATAACATCTACAGAAACAGCTGCACTTGGTTCTCAGATAAATTCACGGAGAATGGTACTGGTTTTTGTTCCAGTCTTTTTTTGTTCATTTCTACATAATGTAACTTTCTATAGTTACAATCAGATTTTAGATCTTGGTGATCTACATGTTCTCCAGCAATATCATTAATCTAGGACCTCTGTTTGTATAGTTCTTGCTGCACTTCAGGATTAGGAGCTTGAGATAAAGTGTGCAGAATCAATATCAGATCACAATTCCCTATCCACTGGTAGCAGCAATATCTAGCCATCATTTTATAGTGAATAAAATCAGATATGGAAAGTCAAAGTGACATATTCCACACTCAATAGGAAACAAATTGAAAACATGAACCAGGAGACCAGTAGTAGGGAGGAAACTGAACTGATACCTCTTAGATTCTTAGGGTGGTTTGTTTGTTTGTTTGTTTGTTTGTTTGTTTTGTGTGTGTGTTTTATTTTTTTTTAGAAAGGAGGAAGTTAGAGGTCTTATGATATAGGAGCAGAGAAATACAATGCAAATACTTTTGCACATATAGGAGACAGAACATAGAGCTAAAAAAAATGGTCAGAAGATATACAAAATCAGTAAAGCCACATGAAAAATGGTCTTCCCCTCCTGTGAAAATTTCTAAGGTTTTGCACTTCCCTTTGCTAAATCATAATAGTCAAAATTTCAACAGCATTCACAAATGAAACATATGAAAAAAAAAAAAAATGAGAAGAAGAATACATGACTAGACAGAAAGGCTGCAGTCAGTATACATTTTCTGTTTCAATCATTTGAAATGTCATGTTTTTAGAAGTGGCTTAATTTTCTGTTTGGTGGCATGAAAACATTCATGGATGTTCAAGTGCATTAACAAGAGGAAAAAAAGAAGTAGAATTTACTTTTTTTCCTTCCAAATCTGGCGTAATTGAAACAATGCGTAATAAGAACCATTTTAACTGATAACAAAACAACTACAACTTAGATTGCTACAGACTAGTGATTTTAGTGAAAAAAAAAGTAGGAGCCAAAATGTAATGTCAAAATATCCACTGGGACCATCTAGGACTTGTGATACAGGGATCCTTTAACTGCCAGTTATCTGTACCCTGGCTATTTTCAATATACGAACCATGAATCCCTGGTATTACCCTACAACTTTAATATATTCTGTCCATGGATAATGGTCTTGTAAAACAGCTCCATCAGTATCATGACATCTTTGTTCTTGTGTATCTGGAACAAATAACATTTAAAAGAAAAGAATTGACTACTCGACTACTCGTTAAACATCTCTCAATCTGTCCCAGGCTGTAATAATGCAATTCCTACAACAAGAAAAACATATTTATCTTCATTGAAACTGTGCATCAGTGAGGAGCAGAAAGTAATTGAAATGCAATTTGCAATAAAAGAATCAAAATGGTTAATCGGGATATATATCAACCCTTTAGTGGAATTAATAAAAAATAATAATAATAATAAACAACAGCAACAGAGCAGTCTAATAACAATTTTGTAGGCCGATATATATAACTCCTTGTTAAATTTTAAATCTATTAAAAAAAAAAAAAAAAAAAAAAAAAGCAGGGAACTGTAATCAAAATTGTATTAGCACTCCACTTACAAACTATAGCCCAGCTACAGGAGGCAGGAGGGATTTCAATCTGTATTGTCTGATTTTATGCAGAGGATAGAATAACATGAAGTGTGACCTTTCTTGGGATCATTAGAAGTGGTCAACAATTTAACAGATTGGTTATTCTGATACTTATGAGCAGCAGGCAATCAGAAAATGCAGTAGCAAGATGGCAATTCAAAGTCAACAGGGCAGGGAATAAATTATTCAGGATGACAGAAAAGGAATAAAACTTCTCATCTATGTCTTGCCTATTTACTGTTTAAACTGGTGATTCATTTAACTTGTAACTCCTTCAGTATTTCTAAACCAGACATTTAGGGACAAGGACTAATAAAATACTGCTCTGCAGAATCATATGGCAAAAAGTAACATTATTGTTCAGTCCAGATCCCTTTGGCTGCAGTGCCCAATGCAATGTGCATTTACTGAAGGCAGCCCACAGATCTACCTGTTCTGCATGTCACAAGCTGAAGGCAGTAACAGAAGTTCAAAAGTCAGCTGCAACACATCACAAGAATAAAACAGGTGAGCACTTTTAGGTGAAATTGCCAGGTTGCCTTAGGATGTAAGTAAGGAACACCTTCCTGTTACCAAGCGAAGCATAACCCAGTTTCAATAATCCCTGACCTCCTGACCTGAGAAAAACTTCCTCCTGCCTCCAGAACTAGTGATTTCTTTAATCCAGACTCTGCAAATGCTGTACATCAACCAGACACTTCCCAACATCCTGCCTCGTAACCACATCAGAAATCTGTTTTGTTCCAGGCAAATGGAGGGGAGCTACCTCCACGCCCCGTAAGCAGTGCCTTGACACACCACATCACTGCGGCACAAGAGGAACACAAACAAACATCAACACTGTGTCCTCCCAGAACATCTGAAAAACACACTTCACCTGCTGCATCCTGTAATCACATTCGTCTTTTCTGCAGCTACCTCAGACTGGTGACTCAGTGCTATTGTATGCTCAGGCAAGACTTCAGGTGTCTTTTCACCACCTCTTACAATTACAGTCTTTGGTTTGCTGCAAAAGTCCTCATTATTACTACCTGAGAGTACAGCTTTGAACACCGTACTATCTCATTTGCATCCCTTTTCATAACATTATGCTGTCTCTATTTTTATTACTGCAGGCCAGAAAGGCATCTGTTTCTTCTCACCATCCTCTGGACTGGCATGAGCAGTCTGCTTTGTTGTCTCTGCAACGTTCACAAGTACACCAGGTTTCTTACCACAGAGATGCTCAGGAGTATGGCATCCCCTAGTGCTTTCATTCATTCAGACCAATAGATCCCTGCACACAGACAGCACGAGTAACTGGCTAGCAAGAAGAAATGAGAAACACTATGTTTATAGCAGCAATGGGATCAGGGTTTTTTGTTAGTTAGTTAGTTTGTTTGTTTCCTGTTTACTCTCTGCCTATTCCTCATTAAATTTCCTGAAGCTAAACAAGGAGTGTGTTTCAGCCATGTATGGAGGGGTTAAAATCAGACAACGTGTAGTAATTTTCTTTCACAGCATGGTGTATTGCCATCTTGTGGCTGTTTTACCTATACTGTGCTGAAAATGTATATAAAATAAGCATACATTTTGTGGTTTTATCTTTTGTAAACAAAACCATTTAAGAAATGTGAGGGAGGTCAACCACAGGTGGATGATTTTTATTTGAGCTTTTCTGAAACTTCACTCTGGATTAGTACTATTCCTCCTTTATGTGTGCAGACTGGTTTTCTTAGCTGTAACCTGTATACCGATTACCTAACTAACATCATTCTTTCTCATATTTTCTCTTTCATGTTTAGTGAAACATAATTCCATGACATTTTTTGTTAATCTTATTCTTACCTTTTAATGTATCTTAATGCATTTTGCATTTGATTCTGAAAAGAAAAACTCCACTAACGAGAATCTGTTAAATTGTTGAAGTAAATTTAGCAGGAATTTTGATATGATCAGTGGGTAAAATAAATGAAATTTTAGAAAAGGCACCAAGAAATTATGAAAGTCACCTTTAATGATGGTATGATTCTATGATTCTGTATTGTAGCAGAACTGTCTTATTTTTATGTCTACATGACCTGTTCAATAGGACAATTTCTTTCTTAGATTTACCTCCATAGTATGCATACATACTAAATATCTGGGAAAAAAAAAAAAAAAAAAAAAAAAAGAGGTCATCATTCTATATATTTAAGATTACAGTAATCTTAATTACAGTAATTATTACCCATATAGAAATAGATCTATTTGACATCACCTTGATTCAGGAAGAGATCTCTCACGCAGCGATATACATGAGCTCAAGACAGGTTTTCCTGAACAGGAATAGATTTGGGCAGGTACTTTTAATGCTTTCCTGGATTAATGCCTATAAAGAGATCTGTGTTGATTATGAAACTGTTCTACTTTGGTGACAGGGAGAAGAATAAATCACGAAGTGACTCTCAGTGATTTCATCATTGCTTTGATCTTGTTCTCTTTCATAAAGATATAAATCACAAGTAACATAATCGAGGGAAAATCAGTGGAAGCAAATGACGTTACATTGTTAGGAGATAAAGACAAGAAAGTCACTCCCAGTTACCACCTCCCTTAGGAAATCTGGATTTTAAAGCCTTTCACACTCATTCTTATGTTGCCTGAATTTAAATATTCAACATTTAAGAAACTGTAGCTGAAGAAAGTTGCTGCTGTAGCCCAGGGCAAACATTGGCAATGGGATAGTCTGTTATATGGTGCAAGTATTATAAGAGGACAGAAACAAGTATTTCCTTAATCCATAAAAATGAATGTTGGAACTTACCAGACCAAACAACCCTTTCTCCGCTCCTATAAATGCACACACAGTTTGTATCAAAGCCTAAAATATTGAATATCAATAAACCAGTGAGGAATAGGGAGTATGACCTGAAAATTATTATCAATAATAATAATAATAATTTTAAAATGATTTTCCAGCCTTGCCCATTGCTAAATGAAGGCTGTTTGTGACACCCCCACCTGACCTGCTGCTTCTGAGGATGACTGAAACTGCAAGAAAGATGTGTAGAGTTGCACACCTTCAGTGTTTGTGGGGGGAGTTCTGAAAAACCTTGTCAGCCCTCACTTTCCTGTAGTCATCTCCATGACTGTGGTTCACTGTGTTACTCCTTCCCTAGCACAGACAAGGCCACATGCCATTCACTGACTTCCAGATGGTAAAAGTGAACAATCCATGGGTCAGAATATGACCCTGGCATAAGCTACTGTTTCTTATATGCTAACCATTGACACGAAGTATGCACTTCCGAGAGCAGCTCTTCTGTAGTCTCGCAGCTGCAGCACAAAGTGCATGCAAAGCAAAAAAAAAACTCATCCAGAAAAGCACTGCTTATCTTCATAGGAAGCAGAGATGAATCGCTTCCTTTTTATAGTCCTCTGTCCCCCATTTCGCTTTTATGTGAGGCTGGGGCAGAGAAAGAATCACAACCTTCAGTTGCTGGGAAATAGAAAAAAAAAAAGCGCAGAACATGTTTCCAGCTACTCTTTCTCATTTGGCTATGTTGCTTAAAGCAGTCGAAACAATCCCAGGCCTCCATCCTCACAGCCTCTTCTCCATCTCTGTTGTGCAACCACAAGTGCTCATGCTCTGAACTCAAATAGGCAGCCAATCTGTCTGAAAAATAACCTGGCAGTTATGTGCTGCCTATTTTCAGCGCGAGCAGGTCTCTGATGATGTTCTCTGCTCATCTGCATGAGCAGTAGAAGAGACAGAAGAGGTAATGATGAAGTAAGCAGCCATGGGAAAAGTGAGTGGGTAGCAGACAGAAGCTGTTTTTCTTTCACGCAGGAGTACCTGCAATGTGCATCAAATTTCAGCTGTGGAGTCCTTCCATTTTCAGAAAGCCTTAAGCATCCTGAAAGCTCTGCCTTGGTGAGTTTGGGCAAATTAGGACCATGTTTGTAATGTAATTTGAGCAATACCGAGACAGATTTACACAAATGGGGATTTCAGAAGTGCCTTGGCACGTGTCTCCAGAGGATTTGAACATCTGTTCTGAAGTGTAACTGTACTCCTGTAACAATTCCTAGGGCAATAACTCCATTTCCTGAACAGAGCAAATCCAGGTCCTTCTGCGCTATGATCACAGGTCCTAAGGGTTTGTCAGCTTTCCCTAAATACACAATTAATTCAGCCAGGAGCAGCAGCAGACACTTCTATGCCCACACAGGGAGCTGTGTTACACGTAACCAACCACTAAATTTCACATTCAGCACTTTAAATGATGAGAGGAGGAGACAAAGCAGCTCACTGAACTGAATGAGCCAACCCGTATTCCAGGTGCACCTCTGCTGGCTGGTGCCAACAAAACACGCAGCAGAAGGCTGCCCTGGAATCCTAACTTGAATAGGATTTGTCTGAGAGCCTGTAGTTTATGGTCGGTTTGTCTAAGAGTTGCATTGGGCTGGATTATGTATTCGAGGTTCTGCTACAAGAGGATGCTGCTTGGTGTTTCCTAGAAGCTGATAGCCACAGGTGGTGGCAGAGGCTCTGATACAGCAGTGGTGTCAGTGCTCCCATTCTTGATATGGGTTGACTGCAAGTGCCCAGAGGACTGTTCTTGTTCAGTTTCTCCTTTTCTGCTTTGTATTTTGAGAAACACTCTTTCCTAAGCAACTGCAGGCAGGGAGATCCCCTGGCTTTCTCCAGGAGCTGCAGGAAGCCCAGGCAGAAATGTCTCAGGACACACAGGAATTGCCATCAGAGATAAAAGGCTGTGATCAAAGGAATATATGAATCTGAAGTGCATTTCTTTTAAGGGTATCTCTTTGGATAAAGTATGTAATAATACGGAATTCCTGATTTCTGTCCAGAAAGCCAAGCATTATCTACTAGTCTGAAATATATGACTGTTTGTTTTGTTTTGATAAATTAAACCCTTGAGCATTGTTTTTGTTGTTTTTATGTCTAGTTGGGGGCTGTTTTTATTTGTTTGTTTGTTTGTTGGTTTACTTTAAGCCATATTAAAGGAAAATAGGGTATTGATTTGATCTGGCAGGCAGTAAAGCAATTTACCAAGGCTGCAATCTCTTCCAGTCCAGTCTCCTTCAGCTTTCCTATTTCAAAAGTATTAAACATTTCTCTGTACCTGACAGGCAGGCAGGTGGAATGGAAGGGTTTTAGTAATACCTTCTCTCCGATGCATGTATGAAATTAAACACCCTGGATATGCTGTTTATATCCTCTCTAGAAGAAAGCATTGAAAGTGTCTCTAGAAAATTATCCCCAGTAAAATCACACAGGAACAGCATGCAAACCACATGGATGGGGAGATGAATTATGCAAGGAAAACAGCAGAAAAAGCATCTAAATATATAAGAGACTTAATTTAAAATCATTTTTGAATGGTAAAGCTACTGGAAAACAAGGAGGGGGACCACATATTGCAATCTCTAGGATTTCATTAAAACCAATGTAGAGATAATAGAAACTATTTTTTGGGGTTTGCTACTAACAGAGAATATCTGTGTTAACTCCACTATTAAAATATTACCAGCAAAATTAATTTAGAATTTTGGATATTTGTAATAGCGTACTTCTATTTGAGACTGCAGTACTTTGCAGAAATACAGAAACTGATTTTAGGTGCATTAACCTGAATATCTGAAACATCATAGTAATGACAACAAGGAATTCAGTGGGGTATTTCTGAATTTGCTGAAATGTTAGTCCAGCCATGGCAAGAAAATCCTAAAAGCAGCAGGAGATTTTATGTATAAAGGCTGTTGAATCAAGAAGATCAGAAGACAGGCATGGCAGTGTTTGGGGGTTTGCTCTTGAGTTTGGGGCTTTACAAATAATGCAGGTAAGACAACAGAAATGCAGTTTCTCAAGACCTCTAGCAAGGCAACAGAAAAAATCTGTGTTGCTTCTAACAAAGTTCTCTGGTATCCCCAAGGAAAACTTTATTCTCTCTACATTTTCTTGACATGTACTCTGTGCTGAGGCTATGCTGATAAAACAGTTGCATAACAAATGCAGATTTGCTTATGGTACACTGGAAGGCAAGAACTGACAACATGCTAATCCCCACAAAGATTTTGCACTAAACTGTTGACATGTGTCACTTTCATTCACTCTATATTCCCTGTTCCTCATCCCACCAGTCCTGCCTAGATGATGGACTTGGTTCCGTCTCTGCTGGTGTGTGGCCGCAGTGTAGGAGTAAGACTCCCTAAGCACCTGCCACTTTTCTTAGATTAGGGTTACAAAAGAAGAGGTGCAGCCTTACCACTGAACAAGACAAAACTACCACGTTACATGGCTTTGATTGTCATTCACAGTGAGCAGAGCTCCACTAATCTATCAAAACCAAAACTGCAGAACGAAAGGGTAACTACAGTATTTGTCTGCTTCTTGAAACGACACTTACTGCTGCTGGAATTCCATGTTTATCACATCCCACAGCCTGCCAAACCAAATCTGCCCTACTTTGAAACAAATCATAAATTCAAATTGTTTTAATCCAGTCCTGAAAACCTCACCAGGAATCTAACAGTCCAGGTGGCTGGCTGCGTCAACAGAGTCTTTAGAGGTTTGGAATTAGAACTGAGTGAGCAGAGCCACTACAGAGGACCCCCATCCTTCCTCTGCCAAATGCCAGTGGAGGGTGGGGTGGGTGGGACGAACAGCAAGTTGTTGTGGAAGGGTGGTAGTTGCTGGAGATGGTAAATGTGATTCTGAGTGGATTGATGGATTTTGATTAAGTATCAGGAGGCCTTTCTCTCTTTTTTTTCCATCTTACTTTTCAGTGTAGAAAAACCTCTTGGGTCCAATCCCAAATCTTAATGAAGACTGTCATCAATTCAATAGACTCAGTATGACTCTTTTTAAATCACTTTGTTCCCTTCAGAATAATGCAGCCCGTAATAACACTTTTCGACACCTTCATAGCATCATGACTGTTACTGGTCACACTCCAATACAGCTGCCTGAAATGGTGTGTCTCTTCTGTTTTAGCACAACAAAGTGATCTCCTGAATGCTGTAAGAGGCTAAGGTTTAATTCTGACTTTGTGTGCTAATACGAGGCAAAGAAAAGTCCATGGCTCAGTCAGTGGGTAGACAAAAATATAAACAAAAGATAAATTAAGATTATTTAATTAATCACATCATTAAATTATCCTAATTACATCATTAGGATGTAAACAACATTTGTGGAAGAAGCAACTCAGGGCACAGTTGGATCTGCTGCTTTTCCACTGCCCCCCATTATTAGGAAGAAGCTATAGTTAGCATTTAATCCCCCTTAGGTTTCCATGGGTCCACATCCTTGGTGTCCTAATAAACATCTGCATTCCCATCCTCAGATTTCTAGTGTTTCTTAGATTAGTTTTCAGCAGACCAAACCACTAGGAAAGGAGTAAGTCTAATTCTGTTGCATTGACTTCAACCATTAATTGTCCAGAGCTATACACAGTAGATGTGGGAGGGGAAAGGCAAGAAAGGCTGCCCAGGGAGGCTGTGGAGTCTCCTTCTCTGGAGATATTCAAGGCCCATCTGGACGCCTACCTGGGCAGCCTGCTCTGAGGAACCTGCTTTGGCAGGGGGCTTGGACCCGATGATCTTTCAAGGTCCCTTCCAACCCCTACAGTTCTGTGATTCTGTGATTCTGTGAAAGTCAGTCTTGCACTTCTCAGGAAGCACCTCTCCTGCTTCTTTGCACTACACCACCAGCAACCCATGTTGCTCAGAGCTCTTGGTGGTCAAAGTACAGCCTATCCACTTTTGATACTTATGCAGGGCCACTTTGCCCAGAACATACCTCACCTGAGCCCGAGATATTTTCCTTCATAATAATGCTGAACTTCAGAGCAATAAATTACACCAGTTGTCTCAGTTCTAACTGCTTTTTCCAGGTCAGAAGTTTATATTGTTATATTTTGGTGGCCTCTCAGGGGGGACTGCTCCCACCCATTATGCCAGGCATACATTCAGGGATGTCAACAATAGTTGCCTTCTCAGCTCAGACCTGGTACAGACTTCTTTCCCAGTGTTTCTCTCTCTCTTTCTCAGTCTCTTTTCACATCTACTGACATGCAGACTGGCATGCTGCATCAGACTGTGCCAGTTTAGCACAGAATCTGTACCCAGTAGCAATCATTAGCCAGTATTTCAGAAAAGTGTGTAAAAAATAGAAAATGGAAGTATACCATGATAAAATAGAAGTGATAAAACAGATGCTGTTTTCCAGAAGTTAGCTGTTCA
Organism: Oxyura jamaicensis; assembly: GCF_011077185.1. Classification (NCBI taxonomy): domain Eukaryota; kingdom Metazoa; phylum Chordata; class Aves; order Anseriformes; family Anatidae; genus Oxyura; species Oxyura jamaicensis. The sequence goes on from NC_048893.1 coordinate 123,195,803, forward strand.
GGAACTGAATACTCGGGATTTTTTTTCTGAACTGCAGTGGAATGGAATGGAGTAGAATACAGTAGAATGGAATAGAATGGAATGGAATGGAATGGGATGGAATGGAATAGAATGGAATGGAATGGAATGGAATGGGATGGAATGGAATGGAATGGAATGGGATGGAATGGAATGGAATGGAATGGAATGGAATGGAATAGAATAGAATAGAATAGAATAGAATAGAATAGAATAGAATAGAATAGAATAGAATAGAATAGAATAGAATAGAATAGAATAGAATAGAATAGAA
>NC_048893.1:123196104-123214404 GCF_011077185.1 Oxyura jamaicensis
AATAGAATAGAATAGAATAGAATAGAATAGAATAGAATAGAATAGAAAATAGAGTAGAGTAGAGTAGAGTAGAGTAGAGTAGAGTAGAGTAGAGTAGAGTAGAGTAGAGTAGAGTAGAGTAGAGTAGAGTAGAGTAGTTCAGCTGGAATGGACCTTCAGGGCTAACCAAAAGATAAAGCATATTATTGATGGCGTTGTCCGAATGTCTCTTGGACATTGACAGGCATGTGGCATCAACCACCTCACTAGGAAGCCTCTTCCAGTGTTTGACCACCCTCACAATAAAGAATTTTTTCCTAATGTCCAATTTGAATGTTTAATACATATAGATGGAGAAATCTGATTTCACCTAATATCTGTACTAGATATATATCTCTATATTGGAGAGGGACTCTTTATCAGGGATTGTAGTGATAGAACAAAGAGTGATAGATTTAAACTAAAAGGGGGTAGATTTAGGTTAGATATTATGAAGAAATTCTTCACTCAAAGGGTGGTGAGGCACTGGCACAGGCTGCCCAGAGAAGCTGTGGATGCCCCATCCCTGAAAGTGCTTAAGGACAGGCTGGATGGGGCATTGGGCAACCTGGTCTGGTGGGAGGTGTCCTTGCCCATGGCAGGGGGTGAAATTAAATGATCTTTAAGGCCCTTCCAGCCCAAGCTATTCTGTGATTCTATGATTCTATGCTCTATTTTTTATGAACTTGGCCTCCTTTAGCAAGGAGTGCTATGATTTAATTTTGAATTGTGTGGAAAAGGGCTACCTTTTGTTTGTTTTAAACATATGGTTGATGTTTCATAAAATGTCCCCTTAACCTGAAGACACAAAATTGTCTGTAATCATTGCCTATTCACATTCTCTAAATCATTTATCATTTTATAAGCTTTTATCATATTACATTCTCATCTATTGCTTTTTCTGACTTGAGAGCTGAAGTCTGTCTTGCTGTTCTATATCATTGATCACTTTGCAGCCCTTCTTTATCTCATCTCTAGCTTACTTATACCTGCCCTGAGGCTACATAGGAAGAACAGTACATTAATTCAAGGTGTGGGTGCACTGTCAACTTATGCGGTGGCATAAGAACATTTCCTGGATTTACTCCATTCCTTTCTCAGTAATTCCTAATGTTTTGTATGTTTTTTTGACCTTCTCTGAGTACTGAGCTGATGTTTCCAGAAAGCTATCCACAGTCACTCCAAAATGTATTTCCTGAATGGTAATCACTAATTTAAAGCCTGTTATTATGTGTGAATAGTTTGAGTTATTTTTATTCCATTTGCATTACTTTGCACTTATGAGCATTAATTTTCATTTGTCATTTTATTATCAATTTACTGAGTATTATGAGTTTCTGTTACAGCTTTTTGCAGTCAGCTTCAGATTAGACTGTTCTGAATAATTTGCAATCAGATGCAATCTTCTCACCATAGTATTTATCCACTTTTCAAGCTCTTTTACAGATATCTTCTATTCTCTGTTCCTTACATAGATTTCTCTAGAACATGCCCATCGCCCCCTTCCTAGCCCTTTCTAGACTTCCTCCTCAGAACACCATGAAAAAAAAAAAGATATGCCTGAATCTCCCATTCAGTTAGCATATCTACAGCAAGCTGTCTGTGTGGGATTTGTTTCACCTAACTTTAGATGGTGACATCTATTTCTGAGCCAAGTTCTCTCTATGATCAAGTGGAGAGGAAATAGGCAGTGCTACAGTGGAAATGATCCAACCCTAATGTAAATGTCTAAAATGCATCAGATGATTCATGTCCTAAAAGTGTTTATTCCTCCTCCTTGACTCAAAGGGAGTCCACAGTGACTGGAGCAGATGTAGATTATCTACGTCAGAGGCAGAGGAATCATAAATTAGGGAAGAAGAATCCTGCTTTTCCCCCACAGTGGGCTGCAATCACATACTAATAACCAAGAACCACACTCTTTAAACATCTCAAATTTGCAGGAGGGAAGGGCTGGACTTAGCAAAAGTCTACAGGGCAGTATCCCTAGTGTTTTCCACGCAAGGAAAATGCAGCTTCCTCTGTGCCGTATGCCGCACAGCAAGTGACCCACATGCAGTAGCCAAGTCTTGTCCAGCTGTCTGCAGTCTTCCTGGAGCAGAGTGGTCTAGCTGTACCCAGGCAATATTTCACCTGCCTTGCCCCTCAGTCCTGCATTACTCTATCTCCAGAACACTGTGGTACTACCACGGGTACTGTCAGAAATTTTTTACAAGCCAGGTCCGTCCTTTGAAAGACTTGAATTATCTTCCAATTTCCTTGCATCACTGAATCATTTCTTCTACAGAAATAACAAGCTTGTAACCAATATAAGTACTTCAGCTTCTCTTTCCTATCTTACTCACCATCCTTTCCATCCCAAATCACCCTTCACTGCAATCAAGAGTCATGCCTGGCAGGGGATCATTCACTTGGAGCTTCTAGACTGTTCCCTCCACAAGTTAATGACAAAAGCTACAGTTCTAAAAAAGCAATGTTCTCACAACAGTCCACTGAGGTAGCTAATATAATCCTGAGACACTTGGCAGTAAAGTTACCTCTGAGATCTGCTTTACAGCCAATAATATATAGGGAAAGTACTGCACTCGGGACACACAAAAATCTTCTAAAATCTAATCATTTTCCATTATGCAATATTCACCAGGGCAAAAGTATCCAGGGAGCAGCAGCTTGTTCTAAAGCTTCAAAATGTTACTGCAAATTAATGTGTATTGGTTGGAACCCTTAAGCAACTAACTACTCTAACAACATAGCTTATAAAAATACTTTTTTTCTCTGTCAAGGAAATATTCAGAAAACACAGCCTATAAATTTTTTTTTTCTATTACTTCTTATATCTCCAATTAGTCTTCATAGCAGTCTTCTGGCCCTAGCTTGGATGAAATACAATCTGACATAAGGGTAAAGAGGCAATAATATACATAGTATAGTATAGTATAGTATAGTATAGTATAGTATAGTATAGTATAGTATAGAGAGAATATCACTTTATCTCACCAGAAATTACAGTATACTGGAATGGATAACAACACAACCTTGGAAAGGTCCAGATTAACCCTCTTCACCTGGAAGACCCATGTCCTCTCCAGAGAGGAACCACTTGGATGTGGTGTTTAGCCTAGAAATGTTAGAGGAGCACAGCTTTTCTCTCAAAAATAAGCTTAAACTGAAGGACAAGACATCAAAGGATTTTTAAGAATATTCAGTAAGCATTCTAAGGTGAGAAAGACAGAAAATCAATAACTTAATTATCTAATTATGAATTGTAATCTATCAGTTAACACAAACATCCTGTACATTTTTCCACCTCAATAGCAGGAGAGACTTAGCCAAGCTCCTTATACATTTCCAGCAGCTACTAGTGCTGTGGGATGAAAAGCACCAGAATTCAGTGTAAAGCCCTGCCAAATGCCTGATAGCTAAAACCATAAGAAACTGTGACAAGGAGATAGAAGCTGACCTAGTGAAAAGAGATAAGTAAAAAATAAAATCAGGTGATTGCAATGACAAACACAATATGAAAGTGAGATTCATCTGTGCACAGTGGTACAATGCAGATGTCCCCAACTGAGTGCTCACCTTTGGTCCCCTGTACAGTTGGTAGAGAAAAAAATTGATATTTCTGGGATATAATTTATCTGTTCCTAAATTAGACTCTTAGGTTAGGACACAACTCTGGAACCCCCCACATCCAGAATGATGCCTCCTCAGTGGTCTCTCATCCCTGGATTCCTACTGCCCATCTTTTACTAAGGAGTTTTATACTTATTATTGAGTGCAAATGATGTGCCTCCAGAGCCCTATTATTTATCTACTTGTTTAGAAAATCTCATTGAGCTGCAGCCTTGTGTAACTGCTTAGGCCCTACACAAGTGTTAATGGAGTACTCTTAAGCCTGTCTAAAATTGATTCTTCTGTGATGTGTAGAGAAGACATTCATTGGGTTTTCTTCTTCCCCCATAATTATTTTTTATCTTAGGAAGTTAACTGACTTGTACTAATAAACCTGCAATGTGGCATTGTTTATATTTTATGTATCATATATATTGTGTGTAATGCATATGATAGTTTTTCTCATTACATGTCAGTTTCAAGAGCGTAAGGTACAGCCCTTTTGGTTGATTATGCATGCTATAATTCCTAGGGCCAGCCTGTATGTTACGAATGTCCTCATGCCAACAGCATGGCATGGCAATTCATGCCTAATTTTCAGACAGTGCCACAGCACATCACAGCTCCCTGAGCGAGGGAGAGCTGCTGTAGCAGTGCTGCTGTCCTCTCCCATCAGTCAGCACGTGAGATGCCTTCTGGATTGCAGGAGGAAATGGGAAACAAGGGAATCCTGGGCTGGAAGCAGCCACAGTCAACATAGAGTCACCATGCAGCTTTTGCTGCTGCTAAACATCTCACAGTCCGGAACGTGCTCTGAACCACTCCCATATCAGGAGATGCTGATTGGAGTGAGAAGTAAGCTTCTGTCTTCAGAGGCTCCCTCAATCATCTTGCCCAGAATGCTGAGCATTTCTCTTGAAAAACACCACTTTTTTATGGATGAGGTATATAAGGGAGAATGATGTAACAGTTAATCCACACAATTTCATGCCAAAAATAATGTTCAAAATTTTCCTGGTGTGAACGTGTCCCAAGCCAATGCAGAGTTGCAGACAATACAGGCATCGAACTTGCAGATCTACCCCTGGTCCATAATTCAGCATCCTGCCCTTTCATTTATGTAAATACCTAAAAAGGGAGAAGTAGATTTTTAAATTTTTTTTTTTTTTTTCAGCAGAGGTAACTGAAATGTAAATGAACATAAAGACCTATAAAACAAATTTTAGGAAACATTATTTTGAGTTTTCGAGGGGCTCACTGATACCGGAAATCTTTTTTTACTAATCACTCAGATTCTGCTTTTCACAAATTGTAATATATTTTGCTAACCAGGAAATGCAGGCATCTCATTTTTAGTGCTTCATTCCCTAATGCTCAGAAATAGCTGCATCAGATGAGATCTTGGAAAAGTTCCAAAGTTTCCTTTAACTACAGGATTTCACCACACGCTAGATTTTTGGAACTGCTGAAGACTCCTAACTGGGAGAGATCAATGGAAAACTAATTTAAAGAAAGAAACAGAAAATCTGAATCTAGCTATAGGAATCTCAAGATGAGCAGAAGCACATGCATCTTGGTTCAGACTCTCCTCTTGAAAATTTGCCTGCATTTACAGGAATTTATAGCTCTTCAGTCTCTGTGTCTGTGATCTACCTACTGGATTACAGAGCCTAAAATATGGAATTTTTATCATAAAAATAGCTAGAGTAAAAAGCCCAAAGTGGCTTTTGTATCACAATGTCTCTTCTTGTAATTTGAGTGCCTTGGATTGCTCAGTACAACTTCACCTCATGCTGGCTAGACGTAGAGGACAGGAGAGGATTTTGCAAAAGATCAATACAGAAGCTTAGACAAGACATTACAGGGAGCGTCTGTCTGCTTTGGTATCTCTCTCTGCTTCACCAGTGGGGATAATGGGTTTTGATATCATGCCAGCTCTGCCATCCTAGAGAAAAGGTCACAACTAGTTCAGCTCTGAGTGCCTCTTGCTAATCCACCATTAACCACAGAAATCTTAGGCAATTATTTCTGTCTACTTCTTATGGCATTTCTATCATGAAAAGGATATTCAAGTTGTCTTACAGTTCAGGTTAGAAATAAATAAGAGACAAACCTGTTTTCTTATTTGCACAGCTTTTTATGATCTCCCAGGAAATAACTCTTGCATTTTCCCCTGTGCATGTTACAAACAAGTAGGAATCTTTCTATCTGGAAATGAATTCACACCAAATACGCAAGGAAAGCAAACATAATGATCACAAACTCAGAAAAAATATTGCAGTAACAGACCAGATGTAAGAAACTAAAACATTTCAAAGAGACATGACTGATATAACCTTTAAAAAACAGCTAAAATTCCTTTACACCAAGAAGTGGTATTTATTCTGAGTATGATGGATATTTTTTTTGACTTATTCCAAATACATGGATTTAATTTATTTTTTTATATCTCTTGACTGTTATTTATTAAGCAGCAGTCTTCTGAGCCAGCTACAGAAATCAGAATTCATTGAATAAATACTAGACAAAACAAAATGATGTATTTTTGATATTGTCTCTTGAAAATTATTTTCAGTAAGCTTGACAAGACAATACATAATACTATTGATAAAATTAACAACAGATAAAAGAAAAAATAAGTTGTGGGGTAAAGAAATAAAAGATCATTTTTCAGATTAGGTTTGGAGCCAGCAAGTTAGACAAGGAACTGAGAATCAGGAAGACTTCCTTATCTCACAAGATGTGCAGAATGAAAATGCTCTTGTGCAGCAGTACATAAAGGAGATGGAAGGAGGAGGAAGAAGGCAAGTCCCACAGGAAGAGAAAAAGTCAATAAAGAAAAACACAGTTAGGTTTGGACAGTCAGGTCCAGATGCCCAACTAGACTGGAAGCTCCTGGGTTACCAGTAACGTGCTGCATTCCCCTCCCTGCTGCAGTACCCTTCTTTTCTCTCCATTCTGTAGCATACTTTATCCACTCTCTAACTTTGATAGTCCCCATATCTTCATGAACTCTTTGTCCAGCTGTGCCATCCTGTCTGTCCCTGAGTGTCCCAGCACCACTGTGACTGGGAAATGCCCACCCCACGTGTGTCTCTGCAGCACCAGCAAGACCACAGGTGAACCGCTGCAGCACCCAGCCAGTCCATTTCCTCCATGCTCAGAACATCGTTTACAAGAAATTGCATTTTTCCTCATTGATCCACTTTCTCTTAAGTCTTCAAGAAAATTGCCAGTGAAATAAATGAATCCTGCTTTTACAGTTCTCCTAAAAATCTCTTTCTTCTCTCTGGCACCTTCTATGCAAGGCCTTTGCTAAGTAAATAGATGGTTTTCTCAAGATGGCTTTGTGCTAACTCAGTATATGTGTACTTTTGTGAAAATGAGTATGTGCTTGCTCCCCAAATCTCCTTTTTCTATTCTGATTTGTGTGGTGGTTTTACCGTGCTAGGCAGCTGAACACCACAACCGCTCTCTCACGCCCCCTCCTCAGATGAGGAGGGGAAGAAGGAAAGGAAAGAACAACTCACGGGTTGAGATAAGGATAATTTAATTAAAGAGAAAAAATATTATTAAGGAAATATTATTATTAATTAAACAATTCAACTAAAGGGAAAAAGGGGAAAGGGGAAGAGGGAGGGGGAAAGGGAATAACAAAACGAAACAAGTAAAGGCTATGTGGAAGTGCAGAGGAAAGAAATTACTCTCTACTTCCCACAGATGAGTGATGCTTGACCATGTCCTTGAAGCAGGGCCTCAATGCACGTAGCTGGTGTTCGGGAGGAGGACAGACGTTTTCTCAACGAGAGCCCACCCCTCCCCTCTTCTTCCTTTTTCCACCTTTTATTGCTGAGTGTGACACCACATGGTATGGAATATCCCTTTGGCTGGTTTAGGTCAGCTGCCCTGGCAATGTTTCTTTCTCACTTTTTGCCCACCCCCTAGGAGGGTCAGAGAGAGTCCTGATGCAGTGCCAGCACTGCTCAGCAGCAGACACAGCACCGGTGTGATACCAGTGCTGTTCTAGCTACAAGTGCAGAGCGCAGCACTGTGTGGGCCGCTGCAGGGAAAGTTAACATCCCAGCCAGACCCAGTACAGTTTGTTATCTATCATCCTTCATGGCATTGCTGTGGAGTTGTTTGGGGCAGGGACACTGTATTTTCATTTCTGTTGCAAAAAGCTTACAGTGCTCTTCATCACTATAAAATAATGATTATCCCAGCATTTATTGTTGGGGCAATGTTAGGAGACTCCAGAGAGGCTGCTCATTTTAACTCCTGTGAGCATGGCTTCTTAGTGTTGTTATTCCACAAAGTGTTTCTTCAAAGGAGAGTTTAAGTGGCTCGGTGCCACAAAACTATGCAACGTCATTAAAATGTAGGTGTAGAGTGGATTAGTACTTCATCTATGAGCTGGAAAACAACTCAGGCTATTTTATTCTACTGGGATAAAGGTGGTTCAAAGAAATTTTGAAGCTGCCGCAAATGTTCTGTTACCATTTTCCTGTTAGGAGTTATTGCCAAAATAGCTCTGGCAATTCTGTTGCTACCCCATCACTATATAGGCAAAGGATCATAACAGGAGACACAAAAGTGGGACATGTATTGCTGTCATACTCCACTGCAGCCCACTTAAACTGAGGAAGCTGTGCAATTAGTTTAATTCAAAATGATAATTGACCCAACTCATGACTGTTCCAAGGATAGAAAGAGTAGGAAATACGGCTTGGTGCAGCCTCTGTGTCAGCTACTTCAGGCTTTCTGGGTATCTTGTTTATATATTTAAGTAAGTACATTTAAAGGACAAATCTACAGGGTAGTGAGCTTTTACAACTCCCATTGAAATTAAAAGCAGCTGCACATGATCAGTTCCTGAGGTTTTGAAAGAAATATATTCATCCCATAAAAAATACATTAGATGACCATTAAAGTTTTGAAACATGACAATAAAAGCAAATAAATTTATAATTAGGGGTGCCCCTCATTCAGTAGATGCAGGCTGGCGTCTCCTTCACTATGCAATCAATGCTTTGGTCTTACTTTTTATTTTCTTAAATCTGCCTTCATGTTTGTGTTCAGAGTTCTTCTAGATGAAAGGTACTACAAACAAGCAAGCTGCTATTGCTACTGCCCACAGCTTGATGTTGAAAATTTCTGTTTTCCTGGGTGTCACACTGATTTGAAAAGAACTGCTTACAAGAGTGAGAAGGACTTCTCCTCCTCCTAACATGTTTCTCTAGAATAAATAGGGGGATTTGAGGAAGAGATCTCATCCTGTCTTTTTAGGAACTCACGAGTGCAAAACTATTTCACAACAAAGTCACAGAGTTACAGTGGTGCTAGATGGCAGGACAAAGCCCTGTGGTACATGACTGACTGCTTTGGAAGACAAAGCTTTTATTTATGTTGAGTGATAGATCGTAAAACATACTGGCACTTCACACCTGAAGATACATTCCATTTCATATAATTTGAATTCTGGTAAAATGCATCATATTAAGAGAATTAAATGATTATAATTAGATCAATAGAAGCACACAGATTAGAAAAATAATTATTTCAGTGGGCAAAAATTGAGCTGTTACTGGCAAAGATTCATGAGATTGCTGGCCTAGAAAAAGTACATAAAATCAGTATTAGCTATATGAGTATTTCTGTATAAATACTGGTAAATAGTGCTGGAACATAGCAGTTATACAAACTAATGTCTCTCTACAAACATTGAATGGACTGATAGGATAAGCTTATTTGAACAGCCATATGTTTTAGCATAGTCATAAGCACTGAGCATGGAATCTAAGACATGCACATAAAATGGAGAGCAAAGATCTTGGGATGCATGGACGCAAATATATCATAGAAGTCCTGACAGATAATCATCTAAATATGAGTTTCCTTGTATCTGCAAATAGGAGCTTCAATTACCCTAAGTGAATGTAATCATTTGTTAAGACCAAGGAAATTTTAAATTATCATATCTGCAAATCAAAAAAGACACTGACAGATGAGACAGAGCTTGAACAAAAGATTCAAGATGCAGAAAATATGTTTTCTTGTCTCTCACAGTATAAGTTACATTTTCCAGATTAGCCTGTTCTGAATGAATTAAGAAGTGTCAGCAAGGCACTGAAGAAAAGTCATCATTGTGTAGGATTCCCTGGTCTATCAAAGTCATTGAGCAATGTGCCTCCTGTAGAAAACAGTGATGCAGATCATTCAGAAGTGGTTTCAGACTACATGACTCTTTATCTATATAGCCAGTATTTAGCAAGTATTTTAGTCAGCTACCACAGCGCTATCACTGAGTTGCACATGAGGTACCACATACACAAATAAAGAATGAGGAGGCACCAAAAATGCCAGTTGGGCAGCTATCAGTAAAAAGTATTCTCACATCCAGTAGAGAAAAAGAAAGACATGAAGGTGCATTCACAATATCATCCTTCCCTTCTTTCATTGAAAATCTTCCAACAGGGAAAGCAGTGGCAGACAGAAACAGAGTGGAGACTGTGGAGTCATGCAACAAGGACAGAGAAGTGAAGTTATGAAGGATGCAGAAGGGAGTGAATAAAAAGAAAAAAAAAAAAAAAAAAAAAGAAGAGGAAACAGGAAACCCAAAAGTATCAGGAAGGATCCCTCATACTGTAGAGGAGTTTCACTATCATAGTGTTATTAGCAAGGAAAAAGAGAAAACTTGCTTAAGCAGTAAGAAGAGTGTGATTTTGATGGAGTCCATCATGTTTCCTTGTCTTCTGCCTGTGTCAGTAGTAATAAGGGTCATGAAGCAAAGAGGGGTTGAGTATCTCAGCAATAGAGCGGATGTTCTCAGCTACCCTCACACTTCCTCTCTTCTCTTGGTCTCAGTTTATTCTTGTATTTCCTCTGCAAGTCTGGGACCTCGACTTGGTATCTCGTACAGTGTTACACAAGTCACCCATCTGGAAGCCTGTAGTGCAGCCTGTTGTGCAGGCAAGGCAGAGATGCCTCTGCTTTGCAATTTGAATGCATGTGAAAGAAAAAAAAAAAAAAAAAAAAAAAAAAAAGATGAAAAACAACTCAGTCATTGTGGCTGTGAAACATTGGCTGGTTTTATTATTTTTACACATGCTACCCCCTCCATTTCCTTGAAGACTTGAAGAGAGCTATGGAATATTTATACTCTTATCTACCTTTGCAGTTTTTCTGTAGGAGTGGTTTTACCCCCGTCATGGAGTTTGATCTTTTTGACTGATATTTTTCCCCACTGTCTCCTTCGCAGTAATGAGGATCTACTTGAAATACACATCAACATGTTCACTGTATTTATGTGCTTAGCAGTACAAGTAAGGTATGGCTGAAAAGACATTTTTTGCTTTTGTTTCACGTGTCTTTTCTGTTTATTTCTTTTGGCCCTCAAATTTGGTGCTACATAAATATTTCCTGTAGGTAAAGATTGTGATAAATTATGCCCTTTTTCACCACAATCAGGAGAAAGATGGTGATTTTCTTAGCTCGTATTCCTTTATCTTCTAGCTTCACAGGTTTCCTTCTCTCTTAAACCAAGCCCTGCATGGCTGACACAATCATTTATCTCTCCAGAAGACTCCCAGTCTGGGACTGTTAAAGGAAGTAAGCAATTATTCAACAACAAACGCAGCATCTCTTATGTTTTCACCCCTTCTGCTCATTTAATGTACAAAGCAGCTGGGGAAAGACAAGTTGCCAGTCATGGTTGCAAAGGAGATTTTCTTCTGTAAGAAAGTGTTACTGCTTTCCCACCTGCTGCAGTCAACAGTCCCAAGGGGAAATTAGTAAGCCAAGGCAGAGGCGATGGTTGAGAAAAAGAAGCCCGTGCCAGGGGAGAGAACTGAAATGATTCTCACTACCTACATCGAGAGCTTGCCTACGCTCCTTATCAATGTACTTCAGGTTCAGTTTGTCAAATTGCTATATATTCTTGGAAATAATATTAGTATCTCAGATGGTCAAAGGCCATGCCATTACTTTGATCTGAACCTTTAAAAACTGAGATTGACATTTCTGTCTTTGAAATTTTGAGTTACTGTCTCATAGTTTGCACAGCGCTTGGAGAAACTTTTCCAAACTTTAGCTGCACAGTACAGAAGTTTGTCAGTGAGATGGTACTGTCCAAGGGGAATTTCAAAACCCAGCGAGCAGGGGATTCAGTTGGCTTTTTTCTGACTTTCTAGTGTTCTTCAGAAGTTGACTAACATTAAAAGAGCATTGGCATACCACTTCTGTGGTCACAACACAGCTGTCAAAGTAAGCATAGACACTATTAGGATTATAAAATGCAAAGACACTCAAAGTTTGGGTAACACAAATAGCTCTCAAAGGATCACATATCAACTCAAAGAAAAACCAAAATGTTTGGAATTTAGAATGCTTCTTTCACGCTTTGCCATTAGTGTAAGTCCCATCAAGACTGCTGAATTTATCCTGCACTATGACGGTAAGTTATCAGATGACTAGGATAACTCAGAATGCTTTCTGAGTTGTATTGGTAGGCTATTAAAACCTAAACTTTAAGTCTGATGTCTGATTTCAAGAGACTTACTCTGGATACTTCCCCTCACTTCAGGAATTCACTTCTGTGTTGGATGTAACTAAGGCAAAGTGTGGTAATCCTTTGGAGACTGTGTGTGCTTATCCAGTTTTCAGAAACCTGCTTCAGAAAATGTTTGAATGAACAAAATAACTCCAGTGTATTCTGGGAGATACATCTCTTTTTCTTCTTTGCTATTGAAGCAAAACAATGCAATATTCTACATTCACTTGTGTGCAAGATCTGTGGATAATGCTGAGATAGGATCATTACAAATATTAATACGTTATGTCAGACAATTTTATCAATGGCTTTTCTCCATTGGTCAGAGGAAATTTTTCATTTAAAGCTTTCAAATAAGTTACCAAGACTAATATGATTACAGAACTGGGGATAACTTCCTTCCAGCTCTAGTTCTACAAATCTCAGATACCAAAAACAGAGAGTAAACTGTTCAATGGCAGTGATGACCTTATCTGAAAATAAGTGCTCACAAAGAACATTTCTAGAGTAGGTGATGGCTCTTTGCCTGTTTTTTTGCATGGGTTTGTTTAATTAGATAGCAGGTCTTCTGACAGCATGTGTTTTTTACCTACATTGCAGACAACAGTTTGAGGAAGATGTGTTCCTCTACTCGCATCCATTCAGTCCAACCTGTTTTCTTTCTCAGTTACGACCACTTGGTTAATACTTTTCTCCTTCCCGTGTAAATACATATTTTACAGTGAGAGTTCCTGTGTTTGGCATCAAATATTAGTTGACAAATATTACGCTACTGCTGAATTCTTCAATATTCTTCCATATGGATGTCTTCCTTATCTGTACCCCACCATACCAAAAGTCAGTTATATGTGCACCAAATCTATATCATCATCAAGATTAGGAGGAAATCTTTAGTTTTCTGTGTTGGCTGTCAGTTGCTTTCCATGGACCTTAAGAGTCTGATAAGTATCTCTTAACAGAGAGATCATGCTGTCATCAGTGTAGTTCGTAACAGTACCTTGGATTCATTTTGCACTGAAAAGTGAGATGTGCTATTCTATCCTCTCTATTAAAATTCTGACTTCTGTTTTACTTCAGATAACAGGTGCAGCACTATGTTTTTTTTTTCCAAAAAGAATTACTATCTGATCTTCATTAATACTAAAGCTCCTTGCAAACTTCTGTCCAAAATAAAAAGAATACTCGTGAGAAGGTAAAAGTACATTATGTCAAAGAAATGGTGGATACTCCAGTATACTAGCAACCAGTCTATTTATCATTTTTAATCTAGTTTGTTAACCCTTCTCCTTTCAACCATAGCTCCTTTCAAGACATTCAAAATATGAAACCAATGAAAGCAAGTCTCCTGAGAATGAGTGTCTGCCATGAAAGACAAAATGTAGTAAAGGAAACAGTAAAGTTACGCATGTATATATGATGTGATGGCTGATGTCTTTGGTGAGACGGGCAGAAGTGAAATGAAAGTGAAGGAAGATTTAAAAAGGTTTCAGAAGCTGTGTAGCTGGAATACCAGTACTTCCCTGGAATATATGAGATATCCACTAAGTTATTCACAGCCCAAAGGCCCATTCAGATTTATAAGCATATAATTTGTAAAACATGCATATCTCACATGTTCTCTCAAATGAGGAAAATATAACTACAATCAGAGATGCGCACGGACAGGTCTCTGATTTCTTATGTGTGTATGTAATCTTTACAGCCTACTACACTGAGCAATTTAAGAGCTTACAAGACCATGCTGACCCAGAAATGAATTCCTAGAATAATGAACTCTGCCTTCAGTTAATTAATGTTTTTTGTTGGAAATTGCAGGAGTGGAACAACAACAAAATATGACAGGCAAGTCACAGTGTCTTTGAGACACAGGGATATCTAGTGACAAATATGTTATGAGCTTGAGAGACCCTCGTAACAGGATAATCAGAAAGCATTTTTCAAAACCTATTGAAAAATGCAGGTAAGGACAATGGGACGTGACTGTTTCCAGAAGTTGAAACATACTTTTCAGGTGGTTCATTTGGGCAGGAAAGCTGCCTTATGCAATGTGAGTAGTTTCTAAAGAAATATATATATTTAAACACATGCCTTCAGTAAATACTGATCAAAAAGGGCTGGAAGCCATCCGAGCTTGTAATATCATGGCATTTCAGTCAAAACATCACTGTGCTCTTTCATAGCAGCTATGTTTTTCATTTATGACCAATAGGATATATCTGCAAAGACTTGACCTATGTCCAGAAATCTTTTCTGGTAATCCCCAGCTTACTATGGAATTTCAATAATACAACAAGCATTTTTAAGGGTATTTCCACATAACTACGGTTTTTGTTGTTTTAATGTACAATTTCTGTCAAGGTCAGCTTTTCTATATCATCATAAGCCATCATGTCTTTTAGTTAAGTTTTGTCTTAAGACACAAAAATCTGGTCATTTTCTGAGGTGTTATCTACTTGCTGAGATCATTTCTCACATGATCCTTTTATAATTGTTACCCTCCCAAATACTGATGTCACAGTTTAACAACATTTTTACAACAAATGTTATTTCTGCCCCATTAAAGCAGTGAATTTGTCAGTGACCTATTCCATATGAAGGTTTGTCTTCCAGCCAAAAAGAATAGAGGCATTGGAGCTAAAGTAACAGGACACTGGGGCTTAAGTTTACAGCCCATGCAGTCACTCAAACTAGGTCATTGTTGCTGAGAGAAAATCAGCAATTAAGTTCCTCTGAGAACTGGCTACCAGACTCCTGTGCAAAGCCACTGGCACCGCATAAGCATTTTCGTCATGTTACTTTCATGTTATCAAACATTAAATAAAATATGATACTCAATGCCTTTTTTGCCTCAGACTTCACTGGCAAGAGCTCTAGACACATAACCCAAGCCCCAGAAGGCAAAGGCAGGGACTGGAAGAATGAAAAACTGCCCACTGTAAGAGAAGATCAGGTTCAAGACCAGCTTAGGAACCTGAAGGTGCACAGGTCCATGGGACATGGTGAGATGCATCCGCAGGTCCTGAGGGAATTGGCAGATGTAGTTGCTAAGCCACTGTTCATCATATTTGAGAAGTTGTGGCAGTTCAGTGAAGTTCCCACTGACTGGAAGAGAGGAAATATAACACTCATTTTAAAAAGGAAGACCTGGGGAGATACAGGCCAGACAGTCTCACCTCTTTGCCTGGTAAGATTATGGAGTAGATTCTCCTGGAATCTATGCTAAGCCACATGGAAAACAATGAGGTGATTGGTGACAGGCAGTATGGCTTCACCAAGGGCAGGTCCTACCTGACAAATCTGGTGGCCTTCTATAACAGGGTTACAGCATTGATGGATAGAGGAAGAGCAACTGTCATCATCTACCTGGACTTTTCCTAAGCATTTGACACTGTCCCGTATGACAACCTTGTCTCTAAATTGGAAAGACATGGATGCAACTGTTGGACCTTACCAGTGGGTAAGGAATTGGCTAGATGGTTGCACTCAAAGAGTTGCAGTCAGTGACTCAATGTCCAAGCAGAGATCAGTAACAAGTGGTGGCCCTCATGAGTCAGTATTGTGACCAGCACTGTTTTAATATATTTGTTGGAGACATGGACACTGGGATCGAGTGCACCCTCAGCAAGTTTGCTGACGACACCAAGCTGTGTGGTTTGGTCAATACATTGGAGGGAAGGGATGCCATCCAGAGGGACCTGGACAGGCTGGAGAGGTAGGTCTGTGCAAATCTTGTGAAGTTCAACAAGGTCAAGTGCAAGGTCCTGTATCTGGCCAGGGCAAACCCAAGCACAAATACAGGCTGGGTGGAGAATGCAGCCCTGATGAGAAGAACCAGGGGGTGTTGGTTGAAAAGAAGCTTGACATGAACCAGCAATGTGTGCCTGCAGCCCAGAACACCAACCGTATCCTGGGCTGTATCAAAAGATGCATAACTAGCAAGTCGAGGGAGCTGACTCTCCTCCTCTACTCTGCTCTCATGAGACCCCAACTGGAGCATTCAGCTCTGGGGCCCCCAGCACAAGAAGGACATGGACCTGTTTGAGTGAGTCCAGAGGAGGGCCACAAGGATGATCAAGGGGCTGGACCACCTCTCCTATGAAGAAAGGCTGAGAGAGTTGGGGTTGTTCAGCCTGGAGAAGAGAAGGCTCTGGGCAGACCTTAAAACAACTTTCCAGTACCTCAAGGGAGCCTACAATAAAGTTAGGGAGGGACTCTGCTAGGAAGTGTAGTGGCAGGACAAGAAGAAATGGCTTTAAACTAAAAGAGGGTAAATTTAGATTAGATATTCAGAATTCTTCACTAAAAGGGTGGTGAGGCACTGGCGCAGGTTGCCCAGAGAAGCTGTGGATGCCCCATCCCTGGAGGTGCTCAAGGCCAGGCTGGATGGGGCTTTGGGCAACCTGGTCTGATGGGAGGTGTCCGTGTCCATGGCAAAGGGGTTGGAACTGGATGATCTTTAAGATCCCTTCCAATCCAAACCAATCTATGATGTTATGATTCTTTGATTTTGAAATAGAGTGAACAATGCCCTGGTTAATGTCAGAAGCAAGCCCACATTTCAACGCCAGCTCTTCTTCAGAGTTTCTGCCTTGGGACAGCTTTAATTCCACATGCAGCACACAGCATTAGTGTACAAATACTTTATGAAGCTACCTTTACCCCAAAGTCCAAAAGAAGATTGCAGCAGTGCAAGTCCTGTACTAATTAATTTTGTCAGGGAGGTTAGACCAGATGACCTCCAAAGGTTCCTTCAAATCTCAACCATGCTGTGAATTATTATAAAAAAGACAACTTGGGAAGGCTGTCAGCCTCTGAATCTTCCTCCTGAAAGGGATGTGCAAGTAAGCAGTCCCAGTAGGGTGGGAAGTTTTCCTCCTGGCAGCAGATATATAAGTGCACTGGGGACAGCTGAGCACCGACGACTCCCAGCAGCTGCCTTGGGGCCATGGGAGCAAGCACAAGGATCTGGGCAGAAGTAGGAGAGGCCATGGGCCGGTCACCAAGGTCGTGGGTGGAGCCAGAGTCCTGGGCAAAGCAGATGGACATCATATGGGGAGGGTATGAACAGATGTGCTAACACATAGGCACAGACAGGCATGAAGAGCATTGTCCACCACATACTGGAGGCTTTCAGGCCAATGTGTGCACAAAAACAACTATAATGGGATTAAATTCCTTGAAGTCTTGATCTGGGCACCCAAGTATCAACCTTAATACGTGGCAAAAATCACAGATAGCAGAATCTTTTTAATCTAGCTCTTGCAGTTGTTTTTGTTTGGTGTGGTGTCATGTGGTTTTTCCAGCAAGATGATTTCACAACAAAAAAAAAAAAAAATGAAATTCCAGTGTGAGAAATGCAAGAAATGTTCCTGAAGCCAGAGTAATCATTTGAGTTCAGTTCAATTACTCAGATATCTATAATCTCTGATCTTTTTACTGGGTGGATTAGGAGGTCTGCAGAGAATGTACAAATTAGAATGAGTCAGAATAAATCTGGAATACTCAAGTGTTTAGCACATCTTCAGTTACCAGTACAAACATCTCATATTTCACATTGTTCTCCCACAAAATGTAAGTATGCTGAATATAAAAATGACAAGTTTTAAACTTTAATCTCTATATTGTTCAGCTAATCCAGAAAATTACTCATAAGTGTGGTAGAATGCCCGGTATATTTAAGTATTGATTGCACATATGCTCACTGATCCCTTTTATTTAAAAAGTTTTCGGAAAAGTAAGATGCTGGCAGTTGTTAATGCATGGCCACCTTAAAGTACAGCAGTCTTGACACAAAAATTTCTGCCTGTACAGATTGTACAGCTGTTGTAAAATATAGTATTGGCAAATGGCAAATTGGAAGTGGCATACCAGTGGGAAAAACAGCTCACATTCCAGAAGAGAAAAAATGTCTATTCACCTCCTGTTTAGTATTAATTTTTAGCAAAACAAAATACTGTACTGCAGTGGATGGTAATTAATATTAATTTTAACACCAGTAGCTAAGAAAGGAAGGAAGGAAGGAAAAAGAGAGAAAGAGAGAGAGAGAGAGAGAGAGAGAGAGAGAGAGAGAGAGAGAGAAAGAAAGAAAGAAAGAAAGAAAGAAAGAAAGAAAGAAAGAAAGA
>NC_048893.1:123214414-123234379 GCF_011077185.1 Oxyura jamaicensis
AAAGAAAGAAAGAAAGAAAGAAAGAAAGAAAGAAAGAAAGAAAGAAATAGAAAACCCACTTCCAGAAAATAAATGTTTTGCAATTAAACCAGGGAGGATGGAAACAACCAAGCCAAGATCATGTCTTGCTATAATATTTGCCTTGTGATATCACTTCACTAGCATTACAGTGAAGGAATGGCCCCATCAAGTTATTTTTGGGCTTTCTTCCCACCCCTCTCCACCACTACACCCAAGAGTGACACTCTATGATCCACCCACTTGGAGCTGGAAAATCAGAGCATCACACCCATTTGCCAGATGTGTCATCTCCACTGTGTCCAAATGGACTCAACCTTCCTACAAGGAACGCTTTGGGAGTCTGTGCTTAGTACAGTGCTGTAATGACTAGAGGGAAGCCTCTTCAGAACATATTATGTATTTGTCCCTGGCAACATAATGGAGAGCAATAAGATTGAAATAACAAACCTTCTTCACTTATTATGATACCCAAATCCAGATTTTCCTCTAATTCTGACTAACGTGGTATTTTAAATTACATTTCAGGATTTACATCCCTCTCCATCAGAAAGTTGGGAGAGACAGACTGTGCCATTTTCAAGACAAGCTGAATATTAGATCTGTTATTCATTTCAAGATTTCTTTGTTCCCAATATTGTCTGAGTATCATCTGTGGTAAAAATCTGAGTTACTGCATGTGATTAAGTTAATTTGTGTCTATTGATATTGTAGAGTACACAAAATGTCTTATCAATGTTCTTCATAAATATCAAGCAATTGTTGTAGAGTTGTTGCCACATTTCTGCTTACCCAGTAAGAACTCCAAGAGTTAACTCTGCAGTTTCTTGATAACCACTAAATCTGTGAGCTCCTAGAAGTTATCTAAAAGGTCACATTTTTTCAATTAATATCTATCTATAAAAGCAGTAATAGTAGAATATTCATATAAGTAGAAATCTCCAAGTTTTTCATATTTATGTTATAAAGTTCCACTTAAAAAATAAATAAATAAAGTTACCCTAATGTCATGCTTAAAATAATAATGTCATGATTATTTTGTGGGCCTCTCCTCTTTCCCTTCTGCTCATAGGTGATATAGAAAACTGTATTCTTGCCTTTGATACTTTCTGTTTGTTTTGTGGATTTTGGAGATAGCTCATGAGTTTCATAGAGTTTACTCAAGCTTTCCCCTGCAATTTTGCACCTTATTTAAATATTACAGTAGGTAGATTTCATATATACGGTAGACTTTTCACCCAAAACTCTCAGTATGCCAGGCAGGTCCATTTTCTAAGGTCATCTACTGAATTCACCTTACAGTAACATATATTATCACTAAAAGGTGTCCCTCAAAATGTACCAGATCTACAGCCTAGGCAAATCATTTACTTCCGGACACATACATCATTTTTTGGTGTGACATTCTCCATACATATTTTACAGAATGATTGCTTTGTGGCAAAGGCCAAAAATGCACATGTAACTTCTAATTCTTAAATTATGTTGAATTGCTTGAGCTTTTGCTTGCTGAGAATGGAAACCCCTGCACCGGAGAGTTGTTGTCCATAGGAGAGAGAATACAAAGAAGCCTGAAGACACTTTAATATGATGATTTAATTACTTGGTCCTCTGTAAAGTTTAATCATTTATAAGAACTTCTAAAGATTTGTTGTTTTTGCTGTTGTTTCTCTTTTCCTAGGTAATAGTAATAATAAAATAAAATAAAATGGCTGAAGAGACAATCCTAGTATGTTGTGGGGTTTCTTTCTGTCATAAGAACAAAAGAGGAATCATCCACATTACTGTGGAAGAAGGTTCACCAAGTCATTTGTATTAATAAATGGAAAGAGGCAGGAAATGAAGGTTCTATCAAGTCAATACATATGTACCAATGAACGTGTGGGGATTACTCACATAGGTATGAATAACACATTTTGATGTCTGTGCCATTTCTCATTAGTCCAGGATGTCTCACATACACTCATGATTATGGAAATAGAAACAGATTGTGAGTCAGAGAAGAAGTTGAGTCAGAATGAATATGTGAAGTCAGTAGAATGGAATGATCACGGCCATTAACTTTGCCTTGTGAAAGGTGGTAAGGCAAGACCAGTCAAAGAACCAAAGCAAAGAGGGCACCCAAAGGGCAACTGGATAAAATTGCCAAGATGTGTTGACAGCTAAAATGACAGGTATTTCTATTATCCTTAACAGTTACATCTGCATGTTACAAAACCTCATATGACAGTTTATGTAAATCTTTTGGGCACTTTTTGTTGACATTATGTCCCTCTGCACTTGTGTTCATTACCTAAGACATGTTTGTATCTCAAATAAATAACGTAAGTTATAAATTCTTCCTCATCACAAAGTAGAAATTCAATAGGAGTGTTCCCACAGAGTATGCATATGAGGAATATATAGATATCTGACTTCCTGATTTTTGTTTATTCAGAGTTTGAAAGAGATAGAATGCTGCAGTTTTGAATGCAAGAGGAGAAATGTGGGAAAAAAAAAAAAAAAAAGTAGGAAAATGGGATTCAAAAATATATATACCTTTTTTTTTTTTTTTTTGTAAAATATTCATAATTTTTTGGTTTGGCCAGTTCAGATAGCATGAGACAGAGTATTTTAGTGTTTACAACTCTGGTTCAGTGAAGGTTGTGATAAGGGAGAAAGAAACATTAATAAAATTTTATGTTTTACCAAAGCATACTTCTTTTAGTGTCTTGGGTTTGGGTTAATAATTCTGCAAACAAAGAATTTTGCTTCCCAACATGAACGTAACATCTTAATAAATAAATTTAACTGACCAAATAATTTGCAACTCTTAAAATGAGAGGTGTATTATGCACACATACTTCTGACCTTCAGTAATTCTGCATAGTAGGAAAAAGTCATCCTATAATGACCCTATAAAAATCACCCTAGATTTTTTTGTGTTAAGTATGTTAGTTCAGAATACGTTAAAAAAATCAGAGAAGTTCAGATGAATTGGTTAAAGATGCTGTCTTATTGGAAAGACAAAATTAGCAAAGATAGTCATTCACTTTATTAGATCCGTTTTACATCACTGAGGAAAAAATAAAAAAATAAAAAATAAAAAAATAAAAGAGTTTTCAGGCACATGAATCCTTGTTTGGGTCTGAAGTAGCAGAAGGAATTTTCAAAGCTAAACATAAATAGAGAACAAGGCTCTGAGTTTAAATTACTTATTGAACAGTTATACCTGAAAGAAAAAGTTGGAGACAGCAGAGGAGCTATGTAAGAGAGTTATTGATTATCTCCTGTAGGTCAGAAAGTAAAAAAGGTACTCATAATCTGATAAATATATTTAGCTCACCATGACTATTACATCTCTTCAGAATTAGGCATTGGTCTTTTCCCAAACATATCCATCCTTGGAAAGAAGACTATATCATCAATCTGGAATTGAAAGCCTGTCAAAGTTCATCCAAGTTTTGTTGACACAGGAAAGATGATGAACTGAACTTTTTATTGTTTTTTGAATCTGACCTCTCTAAGGAATATATTTTACAGCTCACTTGTGAAGTCAGTCACTCACCTATGTGTTATTCCATCGTTATGACATAATAAGGAATAAGGCCTTGACTTTGCATATTTATATATCTCTAACCATAAAAGTAGTTCTACTGATATCACTGGATGGCAACAGCTTAGCATGTGTGTACAGTATTGCCAATTTTGAAGACCATGTACAAATCTAGAGCGTTTTTTTGTTACAACATTCTCAGGAAAGTTTAAGTATTAATTTTAAATAAAAGCATATTAGAAGCTAAAAGGCCAATTTTCTGCATGATTGTAATCAAAAAATGTCTTTCCACATCACAGGCCCCACTACCTCAATTGATATTAATTGAAAAGCTTGCTGACATCACTAACAGAAAAGCCTTGGACTGCACTGATGGGAACTTGTTTTCTAATCTTAAAACTGGTCCTTCTACTGATTTATTGAAGGTGAGAATGGCTGCGTGTGGACAAATCCAAACACTCTCCAGTCAAGATACAGCATTTTCAGATTGGGAATCCTTCTGTGGTTTCTACCACAGGAAATCCAGATATTATCCCAAGCCAGGGAGCCTGGCAGAGGTCTGTTCCACAAGTGTTTCGGGTCTAGCTGCTCTGCAGTAGTTAACGTATACTGCTCCTTACAGTAATCAATCCCAGCTGACTCCCGGATGAGGCTCTCCCCAGCTAAAAGCAACAACAATAATCAAACTACATTTTTTTTTTTCCAAATGCCAGCCCATGCCTCAGTTTATGGTGTTTGCCATAGCATATGAAGCTCCATATGTTGTTTTTTGTAATATCAACTTTGAATTCCCCACTTTTTCTTGCATGAAGTCTCTTTTCTTCTGTGTTTTGGATTTTGTAGTATCAACCACATCTGAGATTTTCTCTGCTGCCTTGCTTTCGAAAAGTGCTGTGCAACAGGAGCCTTTGTCAAACACAATCCAAGGGTTTAATCATCTTCTCTGCAATCTTCAGAAATGCACAAGGAGTATAAACAGTAAGTCTTACTCTGGACCAGGTATTTTCTTTTGTATGGTAATTTATAACATTTATGCCTATCAGTAGTTTCCTGTCAGATGTTTTGCTCTGAATCCTGACCAAGTTTCCCATCAGGGAGCCTGTGTACCATCTGTTATAAACACAATTTGGAGCCCACAACCCAGTTGTGAGAGTGGCTCATCAGCTGTCAGTCAGTCATTCTGAAATCAGTAAGAACACCGAATGCAACAGGACCACCTATCATCATAAATGCTACTTTTGTTATCTTTTGATAACCCTATGGTCTGCTGTTCCATTTCTTTTTTTCTGATTTGAAGTATTCTTCAGAATGTCTAAGAAAGCAGAGTTTTACTTCACCTATTTTTTCTTCTTTTTCTAATAACACAGCGTCCTGTAGTATGAGAACTAAGCAAATATCATATATGACTTTTGTAAGAGCATCTTCAAGGTACCTCATCACCAAAAAGTTGCTCTAGAAAAGGTGTCTTCAGCCTCTTGATAAGGTGGTGTTGGTATTTTTTTCCTCTCTTGGCCTTACAACAGCTATTCATGAAACTATCTTTATAAATTTATGTGAGTTTTTCCCATATGCTAATATTCAGGAAAGGAAGAAGACATAAAACAAATGAAGTTTTTATTTTGTATCTGAAAGATTGTGGATTATTATCAAGCAAAATGCAAAGTCTAAAACAAAAATTGTCTAAAGACTTCCCAAAGATAATTTAGAAGTGGGAAGTTCCTTCATCAGCAGCATCCCTAGAGCCTCTGTGAGGCTATCGGCTAACTCTGAATATGGTATGTTGTAAATAAAGTATCACATTAATCCTTTTCTTCCTGTAGCAGAACCAACTGATTAATGTAACTTTGCTCTTCACCCTTCACTTTAATGAGTCACACAGGCTGGATAATGGTGGCCTTGCATCCTTTTCAGTTAGGGTTTATTTGAATACTTGTTAATTTTTCAGGGCCACTATAATCAGGATGTTATGTATTAAAGGGGACGTGCAAGATTACAGCTTTTGACACTATCTCATCTTAAATATTATGCTAAGATGAAATCATCTCCTGTTTTCCTGAGAAACAGGGAAAAGCTTTATTTAGAAAAAAAAAAAAAAAAAAAAAAAAAAAAGTGGTCTCGAACTTACTCAATTAGGAGTTTGGGGACTGGATGACCAAGAGAAGGATTTCTCATTCAAATGATAATCTTCTCAGCTCATGAGCAGAATGCTCCAGAGCTCTGTCTGGGGCAAGACAGAGCATGCTTTGGCAGCAGGAAACTGCTGTTGTAGCCTGAGAGCTAAGGCAGATCCCGCAGTCTTTCCACACCTGTAATGGATAGGTGCTATGTACAAATGCATGTGTCACTCTATCCCTTGCATCCTGCCTTTAGCCATGCATCTACAAGGGCAACTTCCCCTCAGAAGTAAGCAGTCAGATTCATAGAGGTCCTTGACTGGATTCTGTACTGAGTGAGATGATAAAAATAATTCACACTTCACAGTCCTGTTTAAAATAACAAATAAAATAAAATAAAATAAAATAAAGTAAAATAAAATAAAATAAAATAAAAACTTATCAGCCACACCAGTCCTTATGCATGTCTCCAAATCCTATCGACTGCTGAGCTGATGTGGCAGTTGCCTACGGCATAGCAGGCAGCAGAAAGCACCTCCAGCCTTCACGCCAACCCTTAGGTCATCCCTCCTTTGTTGAAATTCAGACACTATGAGCATTAAACATCATTCATTGCTTCTTTTGTAATTTGGGAACTTAATATGCAACACCTTTCAAACACAGATCTAACCACTTATGAGAAGCAGAAAGTACCTTCTCCTGTACAGGCCCTCCTCCCCCACTTTGTCAGTAGTGAAAACAGGACCAAGCAAATCTTTCTGTGACTTCAGTTTCCATGGTTGCCAAGGTTCATACTCATCTTATTAAATGCAGGTGTCTACACCTGCACAGCCCTGGGTGCTTCCAGTGCACAATCTCTTCCACCCTATGCAACATGAATCACACAGTGTCTATAGCTTCAAAGGACCTTTGGTGAGATGTACTTGTCTGGACTGCAAATATCTAGTATTTTAATCTTACTCAAATTGTCCTCTTCTTACCTCAGTCAGGGCTTCAGCATGGCCCTCCAGCCAAAATTTAGGCTGCAGAGATAATCTGTTTTATCTATGTCTATCTAGTATATCTATGACTATCAGTGATAGTCAGTCCAGCACACTCATAAATAGGCATACTTAATGAGTTATCCAAATAACCTGGATAGCAGAACACTAGCAGAAATTTAAAACCTGTATATATATGTATATATATATATATATATATACACAAAAATTTAAATGATAAGATACCAGAGGTCACTTTTAAAGAGTCATATCATTTCAATACATGAGTGAGGAGATTTTAGCCAACTTTTGATCCAGCTGCAAAGCTAGATAACTCAGAGTAAACTGAGTAAATGGAATATACCAGTGGACTGGTTCAGTTGGTACAGAGATTTTGAGAAACAAGCAACCAAAACCTAAAGATATATCTAAAAGAACTGCCAAAACTCCATAGCAGAAGACTGAATGGAATGCTCAGAGAAAGTACCTACCCTCATTATTTATGGCTTCCTTTTATCCTGAATAAATAAATAAGAAGAAGAAGAAGAAGAAGAAGAGGATATGTGTACATGCTCTAATAAGGCATAAAAAAGAGACTTATCCCAAGTTAGCACAAGCAGACTTGGCTTTGGTAGTATAGGTTGGCCATGCTTGAGCTAATGAGTCAGGTGGAGACTAGTATGGACATAATATGTCATGGCATGAGCTGGCATCTCCAGATGACACTGTGCTGCATGATTCAGATGTAGCTGTTTTTAATTTCAGTGAGACATGGGTTCCTCAGCTAAATCCTCAGCCATGCAGTGGGGACAAGACACAACCCACCTGCTCCTCCGTTTCTTGAAGCAAAGACATGAACTGAAGCTTTCAGACCATGGTGCTGTCACTAGGATCCAGGTGCACTGGCATGCTCTTGCTTTATCTTGTCCTTGGCACTGTGAACCTTCAGATGATTAAATAACATGCTGCAGTTGGGGTCAGAAACTCCAGAAAGGACTGGTCTATCTGAAAAACGGTGATCGTAAGGACAAGATGCACTTCACCTCTCCCCATACACAGACATAAATTAGCTAATATTCTTCTGAAGCTGCTGTACCCAGCTTTGCTTTTTCTAATAACTTTTTATGGTTTTATAACTTGGAAACAGAAATCCCATTTCAGAAAATAATTCTCTCACAAAACACAAATTTTAGATGTACTGCACATTCCTTGTCAAGCCCCTCCTTTTCTAAGTGTAGCTACTCCTGCCTGCTGGAGCATGGGAATGGTGGAGAAGTGGCTGCATGTGACTATCTTAGAAGGAAGTCAACCTTGCAATTACCTGCTTTCAGATCAAATAGTAAAGAAAAAAAAAAAAAAAAAAAAAAAAAAAAAAAAAAAAAAAAAAAAAACAGACTGTGCTTACAAGATTCCCTGTGTCTATTACCATTACCATTCCAGAAGAGTTTTGCTCTGGTCTTCCCCTTCTCTAACTTTTTCTACCTGCATGGGAGGAAGGGAACAGATCAACCTCAGAACATGTTTCTTCTCAGCAGTCTACACAGAAGTAAATACTCAGATATTCCACAGAGAGTTGGAGGAAATGTCAAGTTCTTTATTTTTCTAGTTGACAACATGGGAGGAGCAGCATGAGGTGGTTCTAATGTTCACAAGTGAACCATGCCAGGAGGTCAGAGGTAAACAGGGTTTCCGTGCCAAGCGAGAGACCCTGCAGCCAAGCAGAGTGAACTCGTCTGGCTTCCCGTTTCCCAGAGAACAGAGCACAAAAAGGTTGATGTGACTGAGGCAAGAAAGGACACAGATTCTCAAGACAGGGGAAGCTGGAAACTCTGTCTGCAGAAGGAAGGCTTCCTTCCCACATTCGTTGCCCATTTGCAACAGAAAAGGAACAAGTCCTGCTCAGGGGATGGTTGGAGCTGGACATTTCTGTCCAACACTAAGAGAATAATTTGTCAAGTGTTACTGACCAGTTAGTTACCATGCTGTAGGAAGCAGAAGAACCTCTCTGCCAGACAGACCTATCATCCCAGCACATTCAGTGTTGAAGCAGATTTGCCTGGAGCTCAGATCCATGACAATGCAGAGACATTGCTCAGGCTGCCAGCTCCAGCCAGCTCCAAAAGTGAGCTGCCTCTGCCCAGAGCCAAGCCAATAAGCAATGTTGGTTGTGCCTCTGGGAGAGTAGATTTAAGGAAAGGGGAAAAAAAACTTGCTGTGCAAGAGCAGCTGGGAGAGTGAGGAGTGAGAAGCAGCCCTGCAGACCCCACAGACCCCAGTGCAGCAGGAGGGCAGGAGGTGCTCCAGGCAGGCAGCAGCAGTTCCCCTGCGGGCTGTGGAGAGGCCCCTGGAGGAGCAGGCTGTCCCCCTGCAGCCCATGGGTCCCACACGGAGCAGATCTCCACGCTGCAGCCCGTGGACAGCCCACGTGGAGCAGGTGGACGTGGCCTGGAGGAGGCTGCGGCCCATGGAGAGCCCCCGCAGGAGCAGGCCCCGGGCCGGAGCTGCCGCCCGTGGGGGACCCATGCTGGAGCAGTTTGCTCCTGGGGGATGGACCCCGTGGTACGGAGCCGTGTGGGAGCAGTGCTTGAAGAGCTGCTGCCGGTGGGCAGCCCCTGCAGGCTCAGTTCAGGAAGGACGGCATCCGTGGGAGGGACCCCACATGGAGCAGGGACAACTCAGTATGGCATAGGGGAGGTTAAGGAACACTGTAATGACAGCCTACTTGGAAGTCAATTACAGGGATGATAGAGCAAATTCCTCTTCATATTGTGAAACAGAAAATTTGACGAAGGACAACAGTCAGAACTTACTGGTCAGGAGAATCAAGTTGGGCATTAGGAAAATCAGTTGAAAGTGCAGTTCTGGGTCAGGATATCCAAAGAGATGTTGATATCTCTGTCCTTCATTATAAATTTGGACAAAGCCATGTCAGAGCTGTTCTGGCACTAGTGGTACTCCTGCTCTGAGTAGGAGGCTGGGTTTCAGGACCACCAGCGCTCTTTACCATCCAGCATTATTGTGATTCTGTGATTCCTCTCCATTTATTTGCTTTCCTGGCTGGGAAGCTAAGCTATCAGGGCAAGATCTAGCCTTTAGGGTCCCTGAGAGAGGTTTTACCGAGGATTTACTGTGTATTGAAGGCCAAATCTGTCAGGAGAGGATGGATTGCCACTACCAGTGGTCTTGGGGAAGAGGAAAAAAAATGAGGCATTTATTTTCCTATCAAAGTATCTACCTGCCTTGCATGGTACACATTTAATCAGACAGTGGAAGATCTGTGCCTTAGGAAGCAAACAGACTGTTCCACACCTGGTTGATAACTGATTCTGGCTTTCACAGGACCATTGATTCTTAGGTTTCAGCTACAGTTAAATATTGCTGTGTTGTCTCTGGAAGGGCTGATTTCACAAGTGAGATACAGTCTCTTGATAGGGGAGCTATGTTTTTCAAATTAGCATGTTTAAAGCATAGATATAAATGAAAAGGGAATAAACAAAACAACAACTACCACTTTCTTTTGATCAAGATAAAGCAGATAAAAAGATCTACTTCAACAGGAATTAGAATCTTGAGGACTTAAAGAGTGGATTTCTATCACAGAAAAGACCGTTTTTGTTGTTGTTGTTGTTTTCTTTTCAAGTTAAATTAATCTCTAAAGCTAGCAGTTCTAACAAAAGATTCCCTCCTTCAAAAACTTACTTCATGTGACTCCAAATTTTCATTTCAGTAAACACCATTTTGGACCTCTTTTTTGTAGAAAAACAGAGTGCATTTTGAAGTGATAATTTTTTCACTCAGAAAACTTTTTCTCCAGAAATAACTCCAAACAGCAATCCACTGAAATCTGTATCAATTTAAAAAATACATTTCACTAGCTCACTTTTCTTTCTAGACACAGCTGTTCAACAAATGTTGCTTGAACAGCACTCATGGCATCTAGATGGAGAGTTATGAGGAAATATGTCTCGTCTTTATGTTACAATCAGGACAGTTTAATTGTTAGAAAGCTTTAGCTACATTAAGTATGTCATCTTCATCAGGAGACAGAAGTTGAGGTATCCTACCCTTCTGTTTTATGTGGTCACTAAAACAACATAAAAGTGGCCAAATGCAATTAGTGGAGATAGATCTTGTGCAATACATTAATGCCTAAGCAAAGTGCATTTCTTTCTTTCCCCAACGCACTCAGAAACTATAGTCTAACTTTTTAAAAATATATCAATGTATGGCTATTAAATGCAGTGATAACATCTTGCAAGAGTAAATCTGCTTTCCAATGATCGTTTTCTCCTTTTGTGTCAATAGGGAAGAGTGAGAGTAGTGTACACTACCCTCCTCTTCAAGGAGAGGACTCTTTTTTAAATAACATTCACCAGTACTTTCACTGACCTGCAATTAAAAAATATTTTAAAAGAATATTTTATTTTGCTCCTTCTGTTCATGATCTATTAGTCCTGTACTGCATTCTGAGATCAAAATGCAAGCTGAGCAGAAATGTTTACCACAGTCCTTTCCACCTCAGTGAAAGATGTCTGTCTCTCTCTTTTATTTTCCAGCCATTGCCATTTCAGCAGAGTGCCTTTATGGGATATCAAAAGAAAACATCCCGGAAATTTCAGTCATAACTTCAGGGTTTTTTTACCCTCTGTCTCAAATAAGGGCCAGATGCACACTCTGAGACTGAGTCATAGTGAGGGATTTTTTGGTTATTTAATTACAGTTTTTAATTAGTGTGAGAAAGCTTAACTGATCCTAAATAGTGGTAACAGTTGACAAATTACAAAAGCACGCCATGCCCACAGAAAAGCTAATGCTGCAAGGAAGGCACCAGCAATCAACACTCATTTGTAATCAGTTACATTTCAAAGAAATAGTTTTTCCAAGTATCTTTGTGCATGTGGGATTAGTATCGTCTTTGAAGTTTAAATCATTTTTTAAATCCAGCTAGAGGCAAATTAGATAAGAAGGTGGCTGTGCACTTAAATTAACACTTTGGAAAGCTCTCATGATTGTAAGATCCAACCACTTATCCTGATAAAATGGTGCCAACACTTTAAAGAGGTGTACCGTCTTATTTTTTACCTATAAATTTTGTTGCTGACAGATTTGATAGGTGTGTGATTCAGTGCTTAGCACTGGTAATGTGATTCATCCCAGTTTCTGAACAGTTGTCCAAGATGAACGTTCTGGTGAGGACTCCAGCGGTATAAATCGACTTCTAAGGGATTTGGCCATGCTTGCTGTTCTCAGTCTCGATGCTGTTTTCCTACTCAGCCCCCAGAAACAAGGACCAGGGACATCTGCTTGAGGTAGTGCCAGACCCATCAAGTCCTACACATGGTCACAAGCTTCGTTTCTGTACTCCGCTTCACACCCACTGGCCAGGGCCTCGGAGCAGCTGTGCCTGGTGCCTGGCTTCCCTGGGCAGGGGGCCTGTGCCACAGCCGAGGACAGGCACAGCTCGAAGACAGATGCTCCAGCAACAGGCTCTCCCACGGTACACGGTTTCCCTGTGCCATCTTCATCGCGTTGTCTGGCACACTCATCGCATGCCTTCATCATTTGATTAAATGCCTGCCCCCATCAGTGAGCACAGTGCGTGATTCCTGCACATCACGGCTTTGCTAACTCAAGAGGTCTGTTGTGGTGGACTGCCAGATCCTGTCTCTGCATCTCCTTTTAGATTATGTGGGTTTGGACTGTCAATCACTTGCTGACAAAGAATCAATTCTCTCCACGGAGCCAAGTGGTTTGTAAAATGCTTTCTGAATCATATCAGCCAGATGCCTTTACAACACTGCATTTGTGACCAAGACTTGACAAAAGTAAAGGAGTTTCAAAATAAAGTATATCTTAATCATTAAAATTCTTGAAAAGTCAGCTAACTGGATGGAGCAATGGTAGGCAACTGAAAAGGGGGTGTTGTTTGGAACTGTGTATATAAATCTTAATCTCAGTGAAAAACTCCAGCAAAAGTATTCTCACTTTTTTAAGAAAAAAAAAAAAAAAAAAAAAAAAAAAAAAAAAAAAAACTCATCTGTATTTGCAAGAGGAAAGAGCTAAAGTTTTGATGCCTTTCATGCAGCTTTTGGGAGCTGAGCCCGCATAGTTTGATCAGCAAGCATTCAAAGTGATTCACTCCAAGAGAAGTTAGACACCTGTTTACTTCTAGGAATCCTATTATTCACATCTTAAATGTTTACCTTTTTGGATGCCTGATATTTTTATAAGTCATACACTTTTTATAAGTTTTTATAAGCTAATGGACAAGAAAGGATCAGATACAAAGTGTTAGCCTCCTGCCTTGTAAGTTGGATCCTTGTAAAGGGTATCTGAAGCCTGGAATCAAGTTTACCTTAGCACTGAAATCTCCTGAAGATGAAAGCATGAACCAAATGTTCCCTGAGAGCTCAAAGACAGCACTCAACCTGGCTTCAAGGACACAAGGTTATCACATGGACTCTCACAGAACTGAGATTTTCTGTCCGGAACCTGGATCTAACAAGGTGAACAGAAGTGTTACAAAGCCCCACAGAGCCACCTGTACAGTTAAGTCTGAGGTCTGTGAAACAAATTATGTGAATCACTTATCTCCGTCATTACATTCAACACACTCTGTAAGAGGAATTGATGAGACCTTTCAGGAGCATTTCAAGGTTTACTTTGCTGCAGTATCTGTTGCAGAGGACTGCATTTTTCAGCATAATGTGCTGCTTTAAAATTAATCCCAACCAAGTAAAAAGATCTAACCTTTTTTGGTGTTACAGTTGTGATATTTTCCTTGTTGGGTACAAGTTTCCCTAATACTCTACGCAACCAAAGAGAAGACGGAGTAGCTGCAAGCAATGTCAGCTAACAGCTAACAAAAGAATCAACAAATTCACCTACTAGGCATCACTCACTGCTCAGGTTGGCTTTCATTTACTTAAAACACCCACTAGTGATTAACAGTACATCACTTGCCCCTAATAAGAAAAAGCACACTTTTAAGAAACCATCTGTACTGTGTCTAGTAGGACGCTTGTGATGGAGGGAGGAATAGGTTCTGCAGCTCATTCCAAGAAAACCAATGTCTTTACTTATAGAAAAAAAAAAAAAAAAAAATCAGAAAAGCACAGAGAGAGGAACAGAGGACAGATGCAATGACACTGCAGCAGCAGCAGCACAGCTCCCTGGAAGCTGGAGTTTAACAAGCCAATGCTGCAAAGTGCTAAGCTCCCCTGCTGGAGCTAACGGGCACCCAAAATCCTGAAGGAGGACACATATTTCTAAACTAAAAACTCTTTTACTCAGCTCTTTCTTTTTGCTGAGGCAAAAAATGACTTAGTTCATAATCAGTGAAAAGCTGATCCAACAGCTTATGCAAGTGAGATTCTTGCCAAAAGAAGGAGTGCTGGAACAAATGAATAACTTAAGGGAAAATGGGAAAACACTGGTAACATCTAAAATGATTTAACAAGGTGTCTAATCCCATAAAAATATAACATTCTTTACTAGACTAGGGAACTGAAACGTGTTTACATTTCAAAATAAAAAGTGAAACCTAATTGTCACCTTTTCAATTATAAAGCAGTTATGTTTATTTTGAAGCAAATAAAATGAAGGAAGGAAGGCAGGAAGGAAGGCAGGAAGGCAGGAAGGCAGGCAGGAAGGAAGGAAGGAAGGAAGGAAGGTTGGCTCTGTTGATATGGCACAACACAGTATATCAAGATGACCAGACTAGCCCAAGATTTGTTTTTTAGGCCCTTGTGACAATGCACACACCTCACAAAATGTATCTTTGCAATCCCTGGGGGACTACAGACCAGGAAGACAACTCCATTTTGTCTATGCAGGCTTTCACCTTGCTGGACATCCTCTCATCTTCAGCTTCAATGCAATTTCCTAAGAGCTGCTAGCATAGACCTAAAAACAGAGACTCACTAAGTGAACCAGCTGCTTCATAAAAACATAAACATCTCAGACAACGCAACAGATGAGGGTTGATTTGGCAGATCACTTTGCAGATCTCCTTGGCAATGAAGCTTCCTGGCCAGGGACTCCATCCCCTGGGGAAACTGACCAGGGTATGATGTGCCAGTCACACTGTGCTGAGATCTACTGGAAGTTGTTTGGGAGCAAAAGATGAGTTTGACAAATAAAAGACTGCAGAAACTAAGTTGCTTTAGACAAGGACATGTACAGAGAGTAGCAAAAGAGGTGGAGAAAAATGAAAGGTAAATTTTGGTATCCATATTCATATTTTTAATACATTTTTGATAATATTTGTGTGAAAGGCAGACATTTTTCAATACACTCCATGACTCATAGAGTTTTCAAAACACTTAGAAAGTTGCCCTTTTATGTACTTTCTCCATTTAGAATTGCAGAATGATTTGGGTTGGAAGGGACCTTAACGACCACCTAGTTCCATCCCCTCTGCCACATGCAGGGACACCTGCCACTGAGCCAGGTTGCCCAAAGCCCCATCCAGCCAGGACTTGAGCACCTCCAGGGATGGGGCATCCACAGCTTCTCTGGGCAGCCTGAGCCAGGGCCTCACCACCCACACAGTGAAGAATGTCTTCCTTACATCTAACCTAAACCTACTCCTTTTTAGTTTAAAATAGTTAGCCCTTGTCCTAGCACTCCACACCCTACTAAAGAGTCTATCCCCATCTTTCTTGCAGACTGCCTTTATGTCTTGCCTCCATTATCTTCCTACTGAGATCCTAGCAAGTAAAAAGGCTGTTTCCCACAATCTCCTCTTTCCCTGGTATGCCTCCACCTGTCTCAACCGTAAGAACTGAAGTCACAAGATACCTTGGTTAGAGGCTGGAGGAGGACCAAACATTGTGGTAGGACTCAAGATTCATTAGAAAAACATTTTTCCCCTCCTGCCAGTCCAGAGGTCCCACAAAAACCACCAGCAGATGTAGGAAACTTCACATGCAACCTTCCTGTGCAGTGGTTTTACCACCTTTTCCAGGCAGGTAAACAGCTAGCATCCAGCAGCCAAAGTCTGGTAATATCCAACTTGGAGATACCTGGAAAACAGAGAAAAGGGATTTAGATAGACGTGATTTTTACAGTAAGCAAAGATATCCTTACAGCTATATGTACAGGACCTACCTTACTCCTCTGGCCAAGAGCCACCTTGTTTACTGTTTCCAAAGCATTAAAATGCATTTCATTTGAAAGTAATATAGAAATACTGCTCAGGCATATCTCCAGCTTCTCCCTTTTTTCACTTTTCACAGTTAATGTTGTGCATAACTGGCAACACCAGTTTTACCTTTGGAAGTGGCAGATGGGGAAATTACTGGGAAAAATAAAAAGGGCCCTGGAAAAATGGCCTGAGGAGCCAACAACACTGACAGTCACAGAAAGGTAGGCAGGTCATGCTTTTAGGAGGAAAGTCAGAAGGGCGGTTTTTGGTGAACTGTGGAAAAAGCCGCACAGTTACCAGCTGAGGACACATTGTATTACAGGGGGTAATCAATAACAGCATGCGAGAAGTGTTTCTCCTCCAAGTCATGTTTCGCTTTGTGCACTTTCCTTCTGTTTGCAGCAGTGTGCAGACTGCTACAGGCTGCTTGAATGTTTTCTTGTATCTTCCCATTTCCACAAGATCATTTCAGCAGAGGCATTTCCACTCTCAGCAAAAGCAAGCTGTTCCTGTTTGTATCAGGCAAACCAGATGGAGAAAACAAATCATTAATTTATGACTTAGAAGATACATTTTTATGACAGGACTTTGTAGCACCCCGCACTGCTTTTTCAGTTTAATTTTTCTTGACATTTACAAGCAGCTAGGAAAATAAAATTAGAAACGGGAGATCCCTCGCAGCGGCGGCGGCTGCTGCATGCTTTCCTCTCCGGCTGCAAATTCAGACCCTGCCCTGCCAGCAGCAGCCCCAGGTAAGGCTGCCTCTGCTCCCTGAGCAGCTCACCTCTGCTCCCAACCAAAACTTGCCACCTTCTCAGGTCTTCTGGAATATCTGTATGTATAATTTCTTCCTATCCCACTCAGTCAACACGAAATCCTCTACAGACTGGTAGCCTGTCTCGTCTAACTGGACCATGGAGTGAGCTGGGTTGCCTCCACTGGTGGCTGTAAGGGAGCAGGACACTGCTGAGGAAGGCGGGCTGAGGGGTGAAGGGCACTTGGGCACTTGGGGACAGCAGCACTTTTGCTCAGCTGGGCGGCAGCAGCAGCGCGTGTCTGGGCACAGCAGGGACCAGCTTGGCACAGAAGCCACCTCTCCTCTGCAGTTCAGGATCACACCTGCCCATGATGCTGGTGTTGTCAGCTCAGCATGAACAAGCCTGGCTGTCCCTTGCCTTTGGAAATGCTTGGGAAGGCAGCCAGGTACCTTCCTGTGCCTTGGCTGCACTCGGTGCATTGCACAGATCCAGCCCCAGCGACCAGCCCACGAGCATCACACTGTCTTGCTATCGGGCAACGAGGGTGACTGCCACGTGCCCACAGCTGCAGCCTCGCAGTGGCAGGATCACTCTCTTGCCAACAGCCCAGATGTGCCCCTCGTACATTTGTGAGATTTTCTGACAGCTTGTGGAGGAGAGGCCTGACCAGAAATATTGCTTGCAATGCTTTAGTGAGACAGAGAGCTTCTCCATCTCCACTGCTAAATAATAATTATATATATATATATATGCATTCCCTCTTTCTGCTCCCACAATGCCTCTAATAGGTTCCCGGAGCAGATGACCTGTGTATCTCCAAGTGTTTTGGATAGCCCTTCTAGTTCCTGTCTGAACCCTTGTGCATTGCAGTTATTAATCACCCAATTCATTGACAGTGCTGACATGGAGGCGAGGTTTAGAAAGTAAGCATGCCTTGGAAATTGTGCCTGATTGTTGGTTTTGTTTGTGAAACTGCTCAGATTGTGGGAACAGTGACAGGCTCTGAGAGGACAATTTAATGTTTTTAAGTCAGATGAAGTGGCTGCTGCTTTTAGTTAATTGCCAACTCTGTTTTTCAGTACTAAACAGAAAACAAATTCTATTCTGTTCCCCATAACGAGCCAATACCAATTAGGGTAATTACCAGGGGATAATTGTAGACTACCTATGGTTAATTAGGGCTCCACTGTGTGTTTATAACACTCCAGGGATGTAAATATTTTATGATAACCACAGCTTCAAACATTGTTACCACTTAATTTAATATATTACATCATTTTTACTGCGAGGGGGGAGAGAAAAGAGGCAAGCCTTGAAAAACGACCTCAAAAGCTGCAACTGACTCTCCCCAGGAGCAAACCACACCGCCTGATAATGGTGTTATGCTGACAAACTCCCTTTTTTAGGTCATCTTCTGTTCATTCAGCTGGAAAAACATGTGCACCATCATCAAGGCTGGCTTTGAACTTGTGAGATTGATGGCGAGCAGAAAAGCAAAAGGAGCAGGAGCTGGTGTTGGCCCGATCCCACAGTGCTGCCCAGCCCGTCCGAGGCCACGTGCGGATGCGGTGGTGGGCACCTGGGGTCTCCCTCAGCAAAAAAACACTTTGTGAGATACAAGTAATGCTATCAGGATGAAACAAGGAAAGAATGTTAAATATCTGCAAGTTTTACATGGTATGGCTGCCTGGTGATGGAAATGCAAGAGATTTTCATGTTACTGTTTATTTCACCAAAAATGTGACATCATGAGAGGGGAGAGAGAAAAAGGCAGAGTTTGGATTCTGGAGAAATTCACAGGAAATTCCACCTGCAAAGAGGAGAGATACCTGGAATATAAAACCCACAGAAACCCCTCAGCTTATTAACTGGCCACTCAGAAAATCCTGTGTGCAGAAATCGACATCTAATGGAACAAAGAGCGTTCCCCAGGGCACGTTTTTGTGCGGGGTATGAGCCAGAAGTTCAGTTTGCCAGCTGTGCCATGTAACTCTGAACCTGCTAAAGGCTTTCCTTAAACATACAGAAGTTCAGAGTCCCCATCCCAGGCAACAGGTAAAATTTTAGAAATCGGTTCTTTTTTTTCACTCTACAAGAAAATACCCATGTCTAGTATGATTGTGGTGTGAGTGTTCAATGTAATTTCTAACATTATCAGTACTTTATGATACAATAATTTCATTCATCTATAAAGTAAAAGTTTAGTTAAAATCTTGTTATATAAACCTTTTTACAAAGCAAGCCACAGCAACTGAATTAATAATTCTCACTGCCATTTTCCTTCAAGATAACCTCCCACTCAAGACACAGCTGAGACAGCTGCTGATTTTGTTCTCCACTTAAATTCTTCTGTTCTCTAAATAGTGCTACAACTACTTTGGAAATGTCCTGCTCGAATACCTCTGGTATTCTTCAGAAGGGAAAATGAGGTTTGCAGTACTAGTGGTGAAAGCTTCTTTGTATGTCGTGCCAATACTGAAGGGCATTTCTGCTGCTGATCTTCGTTGACTTTGAGCCAGGACAATAAATCAGACTCATATTGTTATTAAATCCCTGAGTATAACTCAGCAGTTAGATGCAATGATGAGAATTATAGATACTCATGAGAATGATAACATTTTATTCATGTTATGCAACTAACCCATCAATGCCTAAGCGAAGGAACTAAAACTGCTTCATCTGCCCAATTTTCCTACTTCTGTGGAAAAGGGTGGGAGTGCTGGAAGCAGTTTGCATCTCCTCTGGAGATGGCCACGGCGTGCTTCTTGACCCATAAGTATGGACACGATTCCAGGCCCCCTATTTAGACATAGCCTTGAGTATATCAAGCACAAGTTATTGTTGGTGGTAAAAAGCACAAGCCTGTGTACATTTCCCAGCTTTGGCTCTTATCTCTCACAAAGGATTATTTCAGAATAATTTCACAATCTTAAATGTAGTATAATCATGCTTATAATTTCAGTGGTTATGAAGAAATCTGCAGAAACACAGAATCTTTTGGAGTTATACCATACCTTCAAGAGTCTGCAGGCAGCCTGCAACAGCACATTGCCAGCTTTGTGGTGCCCAGTTCATCTTTGAAACACCAAATGGTGATAATTTAAATTAAAGGTTTTTGTTGTTGTTGTTACCTTTTTTCTTATTGACTTTAACAGACTTTGAGCTGCTTTGTTGTTTTTTGTTTTGTTGTTGTTGTTGTTGTTGTTTGTTTGTTTGTTTTGTGTGTGTGTTTTATTTGTTCATTTTGTTTTTTCATTTTAAAAAAATCTATATCAAAGGTCTTAGATGTTCTACAGCTAGCTGCCAAAAACTACGGCCCATCTTAGGCAATTTAACTGAGTTAGGACTATCATCAGTTGAATTTAAGAAACACAAAAAGTTGTGGAACAATATTTAAAAAAAAAAAAAAAAG